>NC_143042.1:33392500-33600000 GCF_057628025.1 Oncorhynchus mykiss
TATTTGTTTGTGACAGAGACATGGTTGTTGCATTCGTCCATTTAGTGATATCCAAAGCGAAAATGTGAAGATTAAAATTGTATTATTTAACACAATACAACAAGTTTTTAATAAGGCTTTATTTTGAGGGCCTTGTTTTAGCCCAATACAGTGGCCTGAAACTCGTGGTTTTCAGGCCTGCAAGTCACATTAAGATGATGGCTTGCAAAGTGATGAGTAATTCCTATTGGAATCCAAACAGACTGGGTATATGCAACATTTAAAATTCTTATTCACCTGCAACCTGCATTGAGAATGACTGCCGGGTTGGGAAGACAAAGATATCAGAAATATGATAACAATGGACGTCGTTTTAGTTTAATACTGGTTATTAACACCAACACTGGGGTTCAATTACACCAAATAGTTTTAATTTAACACCGGAATCAACACTAGAAATGTTACACTTAAAAATCAACACTCTGTAACACTGGCCCATTTGCTGTGTAGCTCGCATTTAACACCCGCATTGAGTCAGGGAAATACTGTGTATCCAATATTACTATATCTATTGAAAGCCACACTAAAAAGGTTCAAAGTCAGACATGCTAGCTATCCATTCAACCACAGTGCTTCAGTTCAGATACAGTACATTACTGCTGTACACTTCGGTCCTTATCAAAGTACCATGTGTTAACTTAAGAGTTTTCGCTCCTAAGTCCCATCTTGGAGACATCACAGTTAAGCCTATTCTGAGACTCACTGCTCTCCAATGCTGGCTTCGTATCAGTGGAGGCTGGTGTCGCTTTAAATTGGAGGACAGGCTCATTGTAATAGCTGGAATGGAATGAATAGAACAGTATCATGTGTTTGATATTGATGCTTTCGTTGCATTCCAGCCATAATGGACGACATTTTTTACTCCGGACACACTGTGTTCAAAGCGATGGATTCCATTCCTATTCTCAGTCAGAACATGCAACTCACATCAGGTGGGAATCATTCCTCTCCCAGTATGTGGCTATGGCTGGCTGCCTGGCTGCTGTCATATCATATATGCCGTCTGTGTTAGCGTTCAAGAAAGGTAATAGCCTAGTTATTTTTCAAAAAACTAAAACTGACAGGCTGAGTTTTTGATCGTGCAGGAGACGACAGTGAGGGGGGAAAGTATTTGATCCCCTGCTGATTTTGTACGTTTGCCCACTGACAAAGAAATGATCAGTCTATAATTTCAATGGTAGGTTTATTTGAACAGTGAGAGACAGAATAACAACAAAAAAATCCTGAAAAACACATGTCAAAAATGTTATGAATTGATTTGCATTTTAATGAGGGAAATAAGTATTTGACCCCCTCTCAATTAGAAAGATTTCTGGCTCCCAGGTGTCTTTTATACAGGTAACAAACTGAGATTAGGAGCACACTCTTAAAGGAGTGCTCCTAATCTCAGCTTGTTACCTGTATAAAAGACACCTGTCCACAGAATCAATCAATCAACCAAATCAGATTCCAAACTCTCCACCATGGCAAAGACCAAAGAGCTCTCCAAGGATGTCAGGGACAAGATTGTAGACCTACACAAGGCTGGAATGGGCTACAAGACCATCGCCAAGCAGCTTGGTGAGAAGGTGACAACAGTTGGTGCGATTATTCGCAAATGGAAGAAACACAAAAGAACTGTCCATCTCCCTCAGCCTGGGGCTCCATGCAAGATCTCACCTTGTGGAGTTGCAATGATCATGAGAACGGTGAGGAATCAGCCCAGAACTACAGGAGGATCTTGTCAATGATCTCAAGGCAGCTGGGACCATAGTCACCAAGAAAACAATTGGTAACACACTACGCCGTGAAGGACTGAAATCCTGCAGCGCCCACAAGGTCCCCCTGTTCAAGAAAGCACATATACATGCCCGTCTGAATGATTCAGAGGACAACTGGGTGAAAGTGTTGTGGTCAGATGAGACCAAAATGGAGCTCTTTGGCATCAACTCAACTCAACGTGTTTGGAGGAGGAGGAATGCTGCCTATGACCCCAAGAACACCATCCCCACCGTCAAACATGGACGTGGAAACATTATGCTTTGGGGTGTTTTTCTGCTAAAGGGACAGGACAACTTCACCGCATCAAAGGGACGATGGACGGCGCCATGTACCGTCAAATCTTGGGTGAGAACCTCCTTCCCTCAGCCAGGGCATTGAAAATGGGTCGCGGATGGATATTCCAGCATGACGATGACCCAAAACACACGGCCAAGGCAACAAATGAGTGGCTCAAGAAGAAGCACATTAAGGTCCTGGAGTGGCCTAGCCAGTCTCCAGACCTTAATTCCATAGAAAATCTGTGGAGGGAGCTGAAGGTTCGAGTTGCCAAACGTCAGCCTCGAAACCTTAATGACTTGGAGAAGATCTGCAAAGAGGAGTGGGACAAAATCCCTCCTGAGATGTGTGTAAACCTGGGGGCCAACTACAAGAAACGTCTGGCCTATGTGATTGCCAACAAGGGTTTTGCCACCAAGTACTAAGTCATGTTTTGCAGATGGGTCAAATACTTATTTCCCTCATTAAAATGCAAATCAATTTCAAAAATTTTTGACATGCGTTTTTCTGGATTTTGTTGTTGTTATTCTGTCTTTCACTGTTCAAATAAACCTACCATTAAAATTATAGACGGATAATTTCTTTGTCAGTGGGCAAACGTACAAAATCAGCAGGGGATCAAATACTTTTTCCCCTCACTGTATGTTGAACGTAGCAGTTGGACCACCAAATCTAACTTTCTTTCTCGATCAGAGAAGCAGAATTTTTGAACGACATCTGGCCCACTGAATGCAATGCAATTCCGTTTCAAGTCCCATTAAAACACATCCACAGCAATCATGAAGTCCATATGAACACGAAATAGAGTCATAACCAGTCCAAAGTTCAGCCAGAAGAGAATGTACAGTAGAGGTGGGTTGGAGGGAGAATGGGTATTTATTTCCAACAAGTCTCTTGAGTACTTTAGTAATACTCAACGAGTACATGAGTAAGAGTACACAGGCTCAGTCAGCGTTCTGTCTTATCCATTCTCTCAAGGCAGTGAATTCTAGATGGAAAACTATTTTATCTTCCCTTTCCCTCCTCCTCCTCCTCGTAGCAATGTCTGGTTATTATTATTATTATTACTACGAGATAACCGACTCCTGTCCTCCCCCGTCCCCCCTCCTCCTCCTCCTTCCCCCACCCCCAGCTCTCCTGTCCTGAGTTGGGAAGAAGGGTCTTTCCTCAAGTAAGCTCCCCCAGCAGGGATAGCCGGGGCCTGGGCTTGGGCAGCCTGGGGAGCAGCCCTGGGGAACTGCCTGGCATCCAGCAGGTCCTTATACTGGATCTCTGGCCTGATCATCCTCAGACAGGACTGATGAGTAGCGTTGTCCAGCCCAGGCTGGAGCTCATATCCCAGGATCTTCACCAAGCCGCTCTGGAAGGGCCTGATGGTCTTGTCGCGGATGCGGCTGGCCTCCACAGGTCTCCCGCCATCCCTCAGGCAGGCCCGGGCCAGCACATCCCGGCGGGTACGGAGAAGAGCGACCTCCTGGTCCATCCTAATTCTCCCGAAGCGATCCACCTCGTTCCAGAAAGAGCGGTTGAATGCCTGGTAGAGGTGCCAGTCCAGGGCGTTCCACTCGCGGAGCTTTAGACGTTGGTCGTCTGTTAGAGCCAGGGCGGGGGGCTGCACAGCAGCCACTTTACCCACCCAGGAGCTGCCTCCGCTGGGCTTCTGCTGGCGGGCGTTGAGACTGAAGGAGACGATGGCGTCCAGCGGCCAGCAGAGGGCGTGGCGCAGCAGGACCTGTATTCATAAAGCGTAGGTAAGAGAGTGCTGATCTGGGATCAGGTACACCTTGTCCATTAAATCTTATTCACTGTATCGAAAAGGCAAAACATATCCTAGGTCAGCACATTCATAAAGCTTCTCAGAGTAAGAGTGCTGATTTTGAATCAGGTAATCTTATTCACTCAGGCAAAATGTATCCTAGATCAACAATCCTAGGCTGAAACGCTTGATACATATGGCCCCAGGACCTGTATTCATAAAGCGTAGGAAAAGGAGTGCTGCTCTAGGATCAGGTCCACCTTGTCCCGTGAATGTAATATTATCTGCTGTATCTAAAAGGAAAAACTGAACCCAGGGCCTGTATTTATAAAGGGTCTCAGAGCAAGAGCTAGGGTTATAGATGTGTCACTGCAACCTTAAAGGTCCTAAATTATGTCACCATTGCCCTTGATTCTAAGCAATATTGTGCTGCTATTTTCATTGACTTGGCCAAAGCTTTTGATACGGTAGACCATTTCATTCTTGTCGGCCGGCTAAGGAGTATTGGTGTCTTTTGAGGGGTCTTTGGTCTGGTTTGCTAACTACCTCTCTCAAAGAGTGCAGCGTATAAAGTCAGAACATCTGCTGTCTCAGCCACTGCCTTTCACCAAGGGAATAACCCAAGGCTCGATCCTAGGCCCCACGCTCTTCTCAATTTACATCAACAACATAGCTCACTAGCTAACTACCTCTCTCAAAGAGTGCAGCGTATAAAGTCAGAACATCTGCTGTCTCAGCCACTGCCTTTCACCAAGGGAATAACCCAAGGCTCGATCCTAGGCCCCACGCTCTTCTCAATTTACATCAACAACATAGCTCACTAGCTATTCCTATGCCAGTAGGAAGCTCACTTATCCATTTATATGCAGATGATACAGTCTTATACTCAGCTAGCCCTTCCCCGGATTTTGTGTTAAACGCTCTTACAACAAAGCTTTCTTAGTGTCCAACAAGCTTTCTCTGCCTTTAACCTTGTTCTGAACACCGCCAAAACAAAGGTCATGTGGTTTGGTAAGAAGAATGCCCCTCTCCCCACATGTGTGATAACTACTTCTGAGGTTTTAGAGCTTGAGGTAGTCACCTCATACAAGTACTTGGGAGTATGGCTAGATGGTACACTGTCCTTCTCTCAGCACATATCAAAGCTGCAGGCTAAGGTTAAATCTAGACTTGGTGTCCTCTATCGTAATCGCTCCTCTTTCAACCCAGCTGCCAAACTAACCCTGTTTCAGATGACCATCCTACCCATGTTAGATTACGGAGATGGAATTTATAGATCGGCAGGTAAGGGTGCTCTCGAGCGGCTAGATGTTCTTTACCATTAGGCCATCAGATTTGCCACCAATGCACCTGGAACGAGCTGCAAAAACCACTCAAACTGGACAGTTTTATCTCGTCATTCAAAGAGTCAATCATGCACACTCTTAGAGACAGTTGTGGCTGCTTCGCATCATGTATTGTTGTCTCTACCTTCTTGCCCTTTGTGCTGTTGTCTGTGCCCAATAATGTTTGTACCATGTTTTGTGCTGCTACCATGTTGTGCTGCTGCCATGTGGTGTTGCTACCATGCTGTGTTAGCATGGCACCAACACATGCTATGTTGTTGTCTTAGGTCTCTCTTTATGTAGTGTTATGGTGTCTCTCTTGTAGTGATGTGTGATTTGTCCTATATTATATTTTTTGAATCCCAGCCCCAGTCCCTGCAGGAAGCCTTTTGCATTTTGGTAGACCATCATTGTAAATAAGAATTTGTTCTTAACTGACTTGCCTTGTTAAATCAAGGTTAAATAAAATAATTAAAAAGAGTGCTGATCTGGGATAAGGGCCACCTATGGATAAAAGCTAAAAGCGTCTGCAAAATGCCATATATTACTATATATTATAATAGTATATGTACCATGGATTGGTCAAAGTGCTCAGAGACCAGGATGAGTTTGAAGGCGCGTCGGACGGCCGCCTCGCCTCTTCGGGCCAGTGTGGTCGAGAAGTTGGCATTGTGGTCCAGGCCGAAGTCGAACCAGAGCAGGTTGCGGGCGTAGTGGTTGTTACGGAGACGGGGGTCGTAGTACTTCCTGGGGTTGTCGGCGAAGTCTCCCAGGCCTGTCAGATTAGATTAAGGTTCAAATTAGATTAGAGATTACATAAAAATTAGATTAAGAAAACTTTGACCTCAATGAGGCAATTCATTTTGCAGCATACAACCTCAATGTAGATAAAAAAAACTGATTCCCCAGACACAGATTAAGCCTACTCCTGAATTAAAAATGCATGCTCAATGGAGAATCTCCAATGAAAGTGCTTTTGAGTACCAGACTAGGCTTAACCTGTGCCCAAAAAGTAACAGAATAGCAGACATACATGAGCATTAAGCAGTAGAATAGAATGGCTACATTATGTACCTTTGGCCTTCTTGAAGGCGGGGGCAACAGCTTTGTAATAGGCATAGGACGACTCGGCCAGCGCTACGGGGTCACGCATGATAGAGAAGTAAAAGGTGTCCACTGGCATCACCTTCTCTACCTGGAGGACCACAGAAGAAGAGGTCAGAGGGCCAAAGGTCATGGGGAAAGAAAACGAGTGATGGAGGCCATAGTCAAACTGTTTGAATGACTTGAATAGACCCAGTACAAGGGTAATTAAAAACATTGAAAACTGTTTGATTGGATGTAAAAAATGTAATAATGAACTAAAGAATGGATATAAAATATGAAGTTAGGTGACGCACACTCTTCTCTTCATTGCAGTATAATGCCTTTACTTCATCAGGGACAGGGTGTCACTTTAGCTAATGTTTTAGAAGGCCTTTATTACAACCTCTCACCTGCGGTTATTTGAAAATGAATTCATCTCCAAAATATCGCTATTTTTAAAACAAGCCATAGAAAATTGGTTGCAATTTCAGTTTAATCCACCAGGAAAGACAGAACACATATTACAACAATATGGTTAAACTCAAATATATGAAATTATAAAATAAACATTATTTTGGGAATAAAAAAACAAACAAAAGTATAATATTTGTGAATTATATCAAAAATAGGACTGGTGGAGTTATGTCACACATGCAGCTAACAAAAATATATGGAAATGTCTGCTCTACCCAAAATTTCTACCAACTGATTGCAGCATTACCGCAAAAGTGGAAAAGGCAAGTGGAAGGGGGGAAAAGTAAGGAACTTGTCTGTCAGCCCTGCATTAAAGACTAAAATTGTTTAAAGGAAATTGTGATAAAAACAGTATACCAGTGTCATTTAAGGACCCCAAAAAATGACAGCTGTGCCATACAGATTGCAAAATTGTTGTGAAGAGATTGTCGATGTACCACTTCCATGGCACATGGTTTATGAAATGATACAACATTTTCAATTTAAATTACTATACAACATTTTTACAACCAATAGAATGTTATATATATGGGGGATACAACCATCCCAGCTCTGCAAATTATTCTGCAAAGAAACAGAATCATTAGATAATTTGTTTTGGTACTGTCCATATATATGCATCTTTATTTTTGGTCACTGCCAGTTGAGGACTTGTGAGGCGTCTGTTTCTCAAACTAAAAAACTCTAATGTATTTGTCCTCTTGCTCAGTTGTGCACCAGGACCTCCCACTCGTCTTTCTATTCTGGTTAGAGCCAGTTTGCACTGTTCTGTGAAGGGAGTAGTACACAGCATTGTACGAAATCTTCAGTTTCTTGGCAATTTCTCGCATGGAATAGCCATAACTTCTCAGAACAAGAATAGACTGACGAGTTCCAGAAGAAAGTTCTTTATTTCTGGCCATTTTGAGCCTGCAATCGAATTAGCTAACACAACGTGCCATTGGAACACAGGAGTGATGGTTGCTGATAATGGGCCTCTGTACGCCTATGTCGATATGCCATAAAAAATCTGCCGTTTCCAGCTACAATAGTAATTTACAACATTAACAACATCTACACTGTATTTCTGATCAATTTCATGTTATTTTAATGGACAAAAAATGTGCTTTTCTTTCAAAAACATGGACATTTCCAAGTGACCCCAAACCTTTGAACGGTAGTGTATATGGGGGATTGGAAATGATGCAGCCAATTACAGTGATAGAAGCCACAATGTATCTGCAATATTAAAGCAGATCTAGCCCCTAAAGAAAAGAAACAAAATATTTTAGAAGGACTAGTAGGAGTGTGTGTGTGTGTGTGTGTGTGTGTGTGTGTGTGTGTGTGTGTGTGTGTGTGTGTGTGTGTGTGTGCAATGAGTCTAATGTTTGTGAAGTTGAAACCCAGTCGTAGATGTTTTCTAACAAGTATCTCACACACACATACACACACACACACACACACACACACACACACACACACACAGTGATGATTCTAAGATACACTATATATACAAAAGTACACCCCTTCAAATTAGTGGATTCAACTATTTCAGGCACACCCGTTGCTGACAGGTGTATAAAATCGAGCACAGTCATGCAATCTCCAAGGACAAACATTGGCAGTAGAATGGCCTTACTGATGAGTTCAGTGACTTTAAACGTGGTGCCGTCAGAGGATGCCACCTTTCCAACAAGTCAGTTCGTCAAATTTTGCCCTGCGAGTTCTGCCCTGCTAGAGCTGCTCCGGTCAACTGTAAGTGCTGTTATTGTGAAGTGGAAACGTCTAGGAGCAACAACGACTCAGCCACAAAGTGGTAGGCCACACAAGCTCACAGAAGGGGGCCGCCGTCAAAATCATCTGTCCTCGGTTGCAACACTCATTACCGAGTTTCACCATCTGGCAATCCGACAGACGAATCCGGGTTTGGCAGATACCAGGAGAACGTAAAGTTTGTTGGAGGGGGAAAAATGGTCTGAGGCTGTTTTTCATGGTTCGGTCTAGGCCCCATAGTTCCAATTTAGGGAAATCTTAACGCTACAACATACAATGACATTCTAGATATTTCTATGCTTCCAACTTTGTGGCAACAGTTTAGGGAAGGCCCTTTCTGTTTCAGCATGAAAATGCCCCAGTGCACAAAGCGAGGTCCATATAGAAATTGTTTGTCGAGAGCGGTGTGGAAGAATTTGACTCGCCTGCACAGAGCCCTGACCTCAACCCCATTGAACACCTTAGGGATGAATTGGAATGCCAACTGCGAGCCAGGCCTAATCGCACAACATCAGTACCCGACCTCACAAATGCACTAATGCTCTTGTGGCAAAATGGAAGTCCTTTCCAACATCTAGTGGAAAGCCTTCCCAGAAGAGTGGAGGCTGTTATAGCAGCAAAGGGGGGGACCAACTATATATTAATGCCCATGATTTTCAAATGAGATGTACGACGAACAGGTGTCCACATACGTTTGGTAGCTAAATTGCTCCATCCTGTTGAAACATACACATACAATTGTCACTGTCCTTTTCTTTGCCAACAACAGAAGCAGTTAACAAATCACAAGGGAACCTGCCAAACTTACAAAATATATCATCAGCTCCATGAAAATAATAATGTGTGTTAAACTAACGCACAAAAAAATAAAAATAATATTCTGTTTGTATTAGTTTTTTTCTCCCTTCTGTCCTATGATTTTGTTTATTTACTCAATAAATAATAGGCCAACGTGTAAATATAGAATAAAAAAATGTCCTCACATGCACATGAATATAGGAAAAATTACAATACAACTGACCTTGTGTCTTGCCCTGTTATTATTAATGGGTTTGTTTGTTAGTTTTTTTTTTGCTGTTCAAAAACCTCAATAAATACACATTGGAAGAAAATAAAGAAATACACAATTAATAATCTAAAGCACGTACCTCTGGTTTGTTGAAGCGCATGTGGTTTCCCATAATGCTGAACTCGGCCACGTGGGGCCCTCTATAACCTTTGACCCTGTGTGCGTTGAAGGGGAGGGGGTAGCCAAACTGGTACCCCAGAGGCAGGGCGAAGAACAGATCCCTCTCCTAGAATAACAAGACTATGGATTTGAAGCTGCTTTCAAGGAGCCAAACAAAATCGTACAATATAACATAAAAATAAGTTTGCTGGAGGAAAGCCAAACGGAAGATGAAGTAGTCTACCTCTCCGTATCGGTAAAGCATGTTGAGAACAGTGCTGCTGGCTGTCTTGTGGGTCTTCAGGAACATGACGTGGCTGTGGGGCCGACAGGAGCCCAGAGGCGGGCCCTGGCCGTCGGATGAGAACAGCGACCGCGACCTGTCCTGCTGGAGGCTACATGAGGGGAGGGGGAAAAGATGATCATTTCAAAATGGTTTGAAACAAAAATATTTTTATGCAGTTCCACATGTGCACTGAGAGGAATAAATGTAAATGTATGCAAATTGGCCCATAACTCCGCCTATCCAACAACATAGGCATATGACAATACATTATTTAAGCAGGGTTCGGCTTGCTAGCCTCCCCCTTTTTCCTCCAAACATAACGATGGTCATTATGTCTAAACAGTTCTATTTTTGTTTCATCAGACCAGAGGACATTTCTCCAAAAAGTATGATCTTTGTCCCCATCTTTACCCCCCTTTTGTCTCCCCAATTTCGTGGTATCAAATAGTTAGTAGTTAAATATGATATAATATATGATATAAATCAACTCGTACATTTTATTGAATATAGCTACGATCCCCCTTCTATCTTAATGTAATGACATTAAATAAATTGGAAGATCATTATCAATGACTTATCAACAGCTGTAACAAGTTGTCCAGTGTAGGAAATCCTCACTGGTACCCTAGTTTATAGAAAGACCCATATAAATACTGTAGTTATTTACTGGACACACTTCTATCCAAACAGTTGGGTCACTCTAGAAGACAACAAGGACCGGGTCACTTAGCATGCTTTTTTCTAAATAGTTACATTAAAAAAATGAGCATGGGGCTGCGTGATAATCCACCGCATTTGCCTATTTCAGCCTTCGCATCTATGATGGAAGGTGGCCGAGCTACAGCAGTTTTTGTCAGACCATGAGACATAAAAAAAAAAATTGGTCTTCTCACGAAAACGCTTGTAGTGTCCAAACGGTTTGACCTACAAACTTTATGTAAAGATGAGACTCTCACGAACATGATGGGGTTCTCCGTTTTGCTCTACAACCCCCATAATGCTAAGTTAAGGCTACCAAGCTTGCTAGGACAGAACAGATACAACTTCAATTAGCACTGAGGTGTGAAGTGAGAGGTGTCAAAGCCTTTGAGCCCAACAATGGCAGGAGAGTCTCACAGCCTACCCACCCAAATTCAGAGGCCTTTGAAGCCCCCTCCCACTGTTCAGAGACCATCCGCTGGCATTTTCTACACAGAATCTGCCTCCAGAAAAAAGCTTATCCCATGTGGGTGGGACACTGCTGCTTGGATTCCACCTGGTGATCTGTTCACTGTCTGCCCTGGCCTGTCTCCCCCTGTCTGGTACAGGTACCCCCGCCAAACTTCCCCCCTCTCTCCCGAGCTTTCGCTCAACTCCAGCACACACGCACTGTTGGGGCGAGTGACTCTGAACTTACAATGGCTAGCCCCAAGTCGTTATATTTTTTTCTTGTGCTTTATGCTATTTGCCTCATGACTCCTATATGCTGATGACTATGAACTTGCTTGTTTACCCAACCGTGGGACAGACTGTTTGTTCCCACACTCGGGACTCTAGCTCTCTATTGGTTACGCGGACTCTTGGCCTCCCATCCTATTCTTACCACCTCTCGCCGGCTTTATATTCATATTACCTGATGAGATTGCTGTACAATATGATCTTGTTGCCATCTAATGCACATTCAAATGTCATAAATCAACACTGAAAAGCTATCCCTGTCCTCTGCCGTGCCTTGATTGTATTACTGCTGATGATATCTGGAAATGTGCATATACACCCTGGCCCATCTACTGTTGCTAGCCCCAATTCTGACTTGTGCTCTGATATCTGTTTCACTGATTTCTGCTCTCGTAAAAGCCTGGGTTTTCTGCACGTTAACACTACCTAAAATGGATCAATTGTGATTAAGGAAGAGTGTTTTGAACACTAATGTTAACCTTTCTAGTTCTAACCTTTGTCAGCAAGACAGATCTGCCGAAGTTGGAGTGGCAATCTTTACCAAGGAACACCTTCAGTGCTCGGTTGTCTCCACCAAGTCTGTCCCCAAACAATTTGATTTGCTGGTTTCAAGCATTAAACTTTCAAATAGCTCTTTGTTGACTGTTGCTGGTGGTTATCGTCCTCCATCAGCACCGGCCTGTAACCTACCTGCCCTAACCTCTCTCCTGGCCCCTTACACTAAGTCTGAATTTGTCCTGCTAGGTTACCTAAACTGGGACATACTTAAACCACCTGACCAAGTCCTAAAGCAATGGGACTCCTTAAATCTTTCTCAGATTATTACCAATCCCACAAGGTATCACTCCAAACAACCAGAAAAGGCTACTCTCCTTGACGTGTTTTCTGTAATGACGTTAGTGATGACTGTTTTACAGCCTGTCTTCGTAATGGCTGCTCAGTGAAAGGACCTGTCCGGATGTCATAGATGCTTGCTAAGACATTTTAATGAGCAACCCTTCCTTCATGACGTGGTCTCTGTAAATTGGAATAGCATCAGCTTGATCCCCTCTGTCGAATACGCTAGGACCTTATTTTTTCATATTTTCAGTGGTATTGTTAACAAACATGCCTCCATAAAGAGAATTAGAATTAAAAACAGGTTACTGCACCTCAAGAATTCTATTTGGTGAAAGGCTCGGCACACGCATACTCAGGCTGACTGGCTCGTGTTCAGTCAAATGAGAAATAAGTGCACTCAGGCTATCCAGGAGGCCAAAGTTAGTTACTTTAAGGAGCAGGTCTCTCTCTGTGGGTCTAACCCCAAGAAGTTCTGTAAAATGGTTAAAGACCGGGAGAATAAACCCTCCTCCTCACATCTGACCATGTCACTTAATGTTGATGATGTGGTTGTTACTGACAAGGAGCACATGGCTGAGCTCTTTAATCACCACTTCAATAAGTCAGGATTCCTATTTGACTCAGCCATGCCTCCTTGCCCGTCCAACATTTCCTCATCTCCCACCCCTTCTAATGCAACTACCCCGATGCTACTCCCTCTTCATCCCCTACACCACTACAAAGTTTCTCCCTGCAGGCGGTCACTGAGTCCGAGGTGCTAAAGGAGCTCGTTAAACTTGACCCCCCGAAAAAACATCTGGGTCAGATGGATTAGACCCTTTCTTCTTTAGTGTTGCTGCCCCTACCATCGCCAAGCCTATCTCTGACCTTTCTAACCTGTCTCTACTCTCTGGGGAGGTTCCGATTGCTTGGAAGGCAGCCACGGTGCGTTTTTTATTTAAAGGGGGAGATAAAGCTGATCGTAATTGTTATGGGCCAATTTCTAATTTGCCCTGTTTATCAAAAGTGTTGGAAAAACTTGTCAATAACCAACTGACTGGCTTTCTTGATGTCTGGAGTATTCTTCTGGTATGCAATCTGGTTTGTGCTCAGGTTATGTATGTGTCACTGCAACCTTAAAGGTCCTCAATCATGTCACCATTGCCCTTGATTCTAAGCAATGTTGTGCTGCTATTTTTATTGACTTGACCAAAGCTTTTGATACGGTAGACCATTCCATTCTTGTGGGCCGGATTATTGGTGTCTCTGAGTGGTCTCTGGTCTGGTTTGCAAACTACCTCTCGCAAAGAGTGCAGTGTATAAGGTCAGAACATCTGCTGTCTCAGCCACTGCCTGTCACCTAGGGAGTACCCCAAGGCTTGATCCTAGGCCCCACGCTCTTCTCAATTTACATCAACAACATAGCTCAGCCAGTAGGAAGCTCACTTATCCATTTATATGCAGATGATGCAGTCTTATAATCAGCTAGCCCTTCTCCGTATTTTATGTTAAACGCTCTACAACAAAGCTTTCTTAGTGTCCAACAAGCTTTCTCTGCCTTTAACCTTGTTCTGAACACCACCAAAACAAAGGTCATGTGGTTTGGTAAGAAGAATGCCCCTCTCCCCACATGTGTGATTACTACCTCTGGGGGTTTAGAGCTTGAGGTAGTCACTGCATACAAGTACTTGGGAGTATGGCACTGTCCTTCTCTCAGCACATATCAAAGCTGCAGGCTAAGGTTAAATCTAGACTTGGTTTCCTCTATCGTAATCGCTCCTCTTTCACCCCAGCTGCCAAACTAACCCTGATTCAGATGACCATCCTACCCATTCTAGATTATGGAGACGTAATTTATAGATCGGTAGGTAAGGGTGTTCTCGAGCGGCTAGATGCTCTTTACCATTCAGCCATCAGATTTGCCACCAATGCTCCTTATAGGACCCATCACTGCACTCTATACTCCTCTGTAATCTGGTCATCTCTGTTTTTCTGTCGCAAGACCCACTGGTTGATGCTTATTTATAAAACCCTCTTAGGCCTCACTCCCCCCTACCTGAGACACATACTGCAGCCCTCATCCTCCACATACAACACCCGTTCTGACAGTCACATTCTGTTAAAGGTCCCCAAACACACACATCCCTGAGTTGCTCCTCTTTTCAGTACGCTGCAGCTGGCGACTGGAACGAGCTGCAACAAACACTCAAACTGGACAGTTTTATCTCCATCTCTTCATTCAGAGACTCGATCATGGACACTCTTGCTGACAGTTGTGACTGCTTTGCGTGATGTATTGTTGTCTCTACTTCTTGCCCTTTGTGCTGTTGTCTGTGCCCAATAAGGTTTGTACCATGTTTTGGGCTGCTACCATGTTGTGCTGCTGCCATGTTGTGTTGCTACCATGTTGTTGTCATGGTGTGTTGCCATGCTATGTTGTTGCCTTAGGTCTCTCTTTATGTAGTGTTGTGGTGTCTCTCGTCGTTTTATTTTTATTTTACATTTTTAATCCCAGGCCCCCGTCCCCGCAGGAGGCCTTTTGTGTTTTGGTAGGTCATCATTGTAAATAAGAATGTGTTCTTAACTGACTTGCCTAGTTAAATAAAGGTTAAATAAAATAAAATAAATATTAAAAAGTGTCACGGGACTTGCCTGAAAGTAACCCATACAAATGAATCGAAGTATGGAGGTAGTTTTGTGCCAACCAAAATAAGGGGTAAATATGTGTAAAAAAAATTACTTAAATATTTCTTGAATGTCCTGGATATTGGCCAGACACTTCAAAACCTTATACCTTATTATTTATTTTTTGACTGTCTTTTTTGCCATTTATGAATGTGTTATTCAATGCGTTTCCAAGGGATATAGTAGTTAAGGACAAATTCAATATTTCATTAAATATTTTTTAAATATATATGTTTTATAGTTAAAGGGGTCCTAAAATTAAAAATCATATAGCTAAATGATCGATTGGTATGATCATCTTGAAACAATTCCATATGTTAGCTTAGTAGAACCCCCAACAGCTTAGACTTTTAGAGGTTATTAATGAACCAAGATGTAACATACAGTACAAATAAGTCTCTATAATGTAGGTGCTACTACAATGTATTTTTCTTCTTCATTGTTTTGCTGATGAAAGCAATATGGAAAAAAAGAGAATGGTGCAAATTGCAAATTGCTAAAGCTGCAGGTGAAAGTTGACTGAACACAACATATTGCTGTATTGGTTGTTCCTATACTGGTTAAACACTTGTCATGGACTGGGATAGGGAAGTTGATTCTATTCTCTTTTGAAGAACAATAGAATAGAAAAAGACGTTGTTTTTACAAAGAGCTGCAGAGTAGCTATAGCCTGATCCCACAACTGTTTGCGCTTTCTTGCCAACTCCAACGCTCATTGTCAAACAGGAGTTTGCAAAGACAGCAGGAACTGATCTGGGACCATGCAAGGGTGGAGGACCTCTGACCTTTTGTTGAAGATGACCCCCAGTAACTGTCCTGCGAAGGCGATGGCCACGAACACCAGCAGGGCCTTCCAGAGCCACATGGGCCCCACCCGATAGCGCCCCAGCCCTAGCCGCATCCTCCTGTGGAGAGGGAGAGAATTATAAATATTATTGTTATTTATTTAATGGTCCAGAGCCACATGTGCCCCAGCCGCATACTCTTTGTGTGTGTGAGAGAGAGAGAGAGAGAGAGACAGAGAGAAAGAATTGCATGGGTCACCAAGCAAATATGATATAACACACCAAACTAATATAAGGGTTAGGTTCAGAGGCACGTAGGCCCCAGCCGCATCCTCCTAGAGTGGGGCGGGAGAAGAAGGAGAAGGGGAGAGGGTATAAAGAGCAAGGGAGGAGAGATAGAGGGGAGTGGAAGTGGGACAGAGAAATAAGGAGAGAGGGAGGAAGGGAAATAGAGGGAGGGAGAAAGATAATTATGACTTGAGTGTTGTGATGACCAGTGAGAAGCACCAGTATCAGCGAGAAACATTCTCCGAGTATGACGTCAGCGAACACAGTATGTAAACAGAACAAGGAATAATTGACCTAAACAACAAGTCTATAGAGGGTAGAGGAATTTCATGAATTCATGTGTGTGTGCACACAATTTACTCGCTCTTCATTGATGTGTTTGTTTACTTTCCTCTACTTGGCAGGGGTACAGTTCCTGAAAATAGTGGAAGTAGGCCTACAGAGTACTTCTAAATAGGGGTATCTGGTTCAATGCAGTATCATATGTCATCATAGGAGGAATTGGTTTAGCGGTACTGTAACGATATCCCTGTGCTGTGCAAACCTGTCAATGACTCTTTCAGCCACAACAGTAACAGGCATTGTACTGCTAGATAGCTTGCTACAGTTCTAGTCTACTGTCCCACTGTAATGTTTGTGTCACAGTAATAACCTCTTCTGCTGTGTGCTATAATGCATTGATTTATTGTTATAATAAAATGATGATAAAGACGAAGTGGGTGAAAATATACTTCAATGTTCCCAGATGTTCAATCAAGCACAAAGGTTTTTCGGGCTGAGCGGAGGCGAAGCTGAAAGCAATAACCACAGACAAGAACAGCACACTGCTGATTGAAAATTAATCTTTCTAGCTACACCCCAGAATCGTAACAGACAGAGCGAAATCACGCATTTCAGTTTGTCACTCAAGTGAGCATGGTGATGAGGAGTCGACCTGCTAGTAAGCAAGCAAGCCAAGCAAATGCTTAACATAAGTTACATTGTGAGACGCCCCGATAAAATTATATAAACTGAATGCTCAATGAAGGGTATAGCCTAAGGAAGAGACATTATCGCACGAACGTGGGGGCCTTAGTTTGGTGGGATTCTCCTTTCAGTAGACCGACCGTAATAAAACAACCACTGCTGTCTGTCTGCATCAATCTCAGCTTCGGTTTCAATGAGAAATTCAGAGCTTGTATCTATCAACCTCCCTTGTCCGATTCCGCTGCTGGCTCGGATTGCAATGCAAGCCCCGTCCCGGTCTCGACTGAACACAAAATCGGTGTTCTTACCTCGCTCTCCGTTTGAAAGCCATGATAGAACCGGGCCGGTTGCGGTTTCCGTGGCGTGTTGCAGCGATTGGCGGCAGCAGGAGCCACCGTGCATCTCGAAGGCACGAGCCCTGGCCGTGCCTTTACCGAAAACCCACCGATCAAATCAAGCCATCGCTATAGATTAACGAGTATTATTGTCTTCTGTATAAAATCCCGGAGGTTTTGCTTTATTATTTTAGGCTACCGTAGGTTGCTACGTGACGCCCTCGCAGTGCTGTTTTGTCAAGCAGCAATTCCCTTTTATTATTGCGCCTTTCCCCTCCTGGCTAGCTGCTCCTTCAGGGCTCTGGGATAAAACAGGTTTGGACAGAGAGAAAGGGGTTGGCTTTGTGAGCGTAAATGTTTATGTGCAGGGGAGGGGGGGGGGTATGAGAGGCGGGGGAGTCACACACAAACATACACAGACACAGCACACACAGCACACACAAACACGAATGCTGCGACCAAAAAAGTCACATTTGCGACCGTTTGACTTGACAGTGCAACACACATTTTTAATTGGTTGCCAGGGTTCCAGTGAAAGAAATGTACATGGTCACGTTTTTTTATCATCATGATTTATTCAAAACAGTAATGTGCAATTGACCCAAACTTTCTGAAGAAGCAACAACAGCAAGGGAATGCCCCTCTGTCAGGGTCCGACATACAGGGGATGTTTTGGAAACCCGGATGACCATCCCGTCAATGGGCAGCTAGGGCCAGTGAAATGTTTTTGTTGTTGTAATAATGCTATTTTTTTTTATCTATGCTTTATATATATATATATATTTTTTTTTTAAACGGATGGATATCCGAAGCTGTTCGTTCATTATGTGTATTTATTACATGCGGCCTGCACACATACAGGGCAGGGGCTGAGCTCTCAAACAGCATGAGGTAGGGGAGTAGTTATGATAAATGTTAAGGAAGAATGGGGATGCAAACCAGGAATTTATGAACATGAAATACAGATTTATCTCATTTACATATGCAACCTTTGGCTGCAAGTATTGCTGTGAGTCTTTCTGGGTAAGGCTCTAAGAGCATTCCACACCTGGATTTATTCTTTTCGAAATTGGTTGTTCATCATTGCTAGACAACCATTTTCAGGTCTTGACATAGATATTCAAGTAGATTTAAGTCAAAACTGTAACTCAGCCACTCAGGAACATTCACTGTTTTCTTGGTAAAGCAACTCAGGTGTAGATTTGGCCTTGTGTTATAGGTTTTTGTCCAGTTTTTGTCCAGGGTAAATTAATCTCTCAACATAACACTTTGCATTCAGGACAAAAAGTGAATTGCTTTGCCACATTTTTGGCAGTATTACTTTATTACCTTGTTGCTAAACAGGGTGCATGTTTTGGAAAATGTTTATTCTGTACATGCTTCCTTCTTTTCACTTTGTCAATTATGTTATTATTGTGGAGTAACTACAATGTTGTTGATTCATCCTCAGTTTTCTCCTATCACAGCCATTCAACTCTGTAACTGTTTTGGCCTCATGGTGAAATCCCTGAGCGGTGTCCTTCCTCTCCGGCAACTGAGTTAGGAAGAACGCCTGTATTGTTTTAGTGACTTGGTGTATTGATACACCACCCAAAGTGTAATTAATATATTCACCATGCTCAAAGGGATATTCAATGTCTGCTTTTAAATGTTTTTACCCATCTACCAATAGGTTCCCTTCTTTGCGAGGCATTGGAAAACCTCTCTGGTCTTTGTGGTTGAATCTGTGTTTGGAATTCAGTGCTCGACTGAGGGATCTTACAAATAATTGTAGATGTTGGGTACAGAGATGAGGTAGTCATTAAAAATGATGTTAAACACTATAATTGCACAGAGTGAATCCATGCAACTTATTATGTGACTTGTTAAGCACATTTTTACTCCTGAAATTATTTTGGCTTGTCAAAAGGGGTTGAAAACTTATTGACTCAAGATATTTCAGCTTTTATTTTTCAATTAATTTGTAAAAATGTTCAGAAAAACATCATTATACTTTCATATTATGGGGTGGCCAACAATCTAAATGTAATCCATCTTAAATTCAGGCTGTAACACAACAAAATTTGGAAAAAGTCAAGGGGTGTGAATACTTTCTGAATCATGATTATTTGCATCAATCCAGTGTTTTTGAAAACTCTATTCCAAGTGCACTACAGAAACACCAGGGCGGAGCTGAATTAAAGAGAAGGGAAGGGAGATATACCAAGTCAGTTGCACAACTGAATGCATTCAACCGAAATGTGTCTTCCACATTTAACTCAACCCCTCTGAATCAGAGAGGTGCGGGGAGCTGCCTTATTCGGCGCCCGGGAAGCCGTTGTTGGGGGTTAACTGCCTTGCTCATGCATAGAATGGCAGATTTTTCCACCTTGCCGGCTCTGGGATTCAAACCAGCGACCCTTTGGTTACTGGCCCAACGCTCTTAACCGCTTTGTACAGCACCTTCGGAAAGTATTCAGCCCCCTTGACTTTATCCACATTTTGTTACTTGACAGCCTTATTCTAAAATGTATTTTTTTTTTAATGAAATCTTCAGCAATCTACACACAATACCTCATAATCAAAAAGCAAAAACAGTTTTTTTTTCTTTTTTTTCGCAAATTTATTACAAATAAAAAACAGAAATACCTTATTTACTTAAGTATTCAGACCCTATACTATGAGACTCGAAATTGAGCTCAGGTCCATCCTGTTTCCATTGATCACACTTGAGATGTTTCTACAACTCGATTGGAGTCCACCTGTGGTAAATTAAATTGATTGGACATGATTTGGAAAGGCACACACCTGTCTACAGTGCCTTGCGAAAGTATTTCGCCCCCTTGAACTTTGCGACCTTTTGCCACATTTCAGGCTTCAAACATAAAGATATAAAACTGTATTTTTTTGTGAAGAATCAACAACAAGTGGGACACAATCATGAAGTGGAACGACATTTATTGGATATTTCAAACTTTTTTAACAAATCAAAAACGGAAAAATTGGGCGTGCAAAATTATTCAGCCCCTTTACTTTCAGTGCAGCAAACTCTCTCCAGAAGTTCAGTGAGGATCTCTGAATGATCCAATATTGACCTAAATGACTAATGATGATAAATACAATCCACCTGTGTGTAATCAAGTCTCCGTATAAATGCACCTGCACTGTGATAGTCTCAGAGGTCCGTCAAAAGCGCAGAGAGCATCATGAAGAACAAGGAACACACCAGGCAGGTCCGAGATACTGTTGTGAAGAAATTTAAAGCCGGATTTGGATACAAAAAGATTTCCCAAGCTTTAAACATCCCAAGGAGCACTGTGCAAGCGATAATATTGAAATGGAAGGAGTATCAGACCACTGCAAATCTACCAAGACCTGGCCGTCCCTCTAAACTTTCAGCTCATACAAGGAGAAGACTGATCAGAGATGCAGCCAAGAGGCCCATGATCACTCTGAATGAACTGCAGAGATCTACAGCTGAGGTGGGAGACTCTGTCCATAGGACAACAATCAGTCGTATATTGCACAAATCTGGCCTTTATGGAAGTGGCAAGAAGAAAGCCATTTCTTAAAGATATCCATAAAAAGTGTCGTTTAAAGTTTGCCACAAGCCACCTGGGAGACACACCAAACATGTGGAAGAGGTGCTCTGGTCAGATGAAACCAAAATTGAACTTTTTGGCAACAATGCAAAACGTTATGTTTGGCGTAAAAGCAACACAGCTGAACACACCATCCCCACTGTCAAACATGGTGGTGGCAGCATCATGGTTTGGGCCTGCTTTTCTTCAGCAGGGACAGGGAAGATGGTTAAAATTGATGGGAAGATGGATGGAGCCAAATACAGGACCATTCTGAAAGAAAACCTGATGGAGTCTGCAAAAGACCTGAGACTGGGACGGAGATTTGTCTTCCAACAAGACAATGATCCAAAACATAAAGCAAAATCTACAATGGAATGGTTCAAAAATAAACATATCCAGGTGTTAGAATGGCCAAGTCAAAGTCCAGACCTGAATCCAATCGAGAATCTGTGGAAAGAACTGAAAACTGCTGTTCACAAATGCTCTCCATCCAACCTCACTGAGCTCGAGCTGTTTTGCAAGGAGGAATGGGAAAAAATGTCAGTCTCTCGATGTGCAAAACTGATAGAGACATACCCCAAGCGACTTACAGCTGTAATCGCAGCAAAATGTGGCGCTACAAAGTATTAACTTAAGGGGGCTGAATAATTTTGCACGCCCAATTTTTCAGTTTTTGATTTGTTAAAAAAGTTTGAAATATCCAATAAATGTCGTTCCACTTCATGATTGTGTCCCACTTGTTGTTGATTCTTCACAAAAAAATACAGTTTTATATCTTTATGTTTGAAGCCTGAAATGTGGCAAAAGGTCGCAAAGTTCAAGGGGGCCGAATACTTTCGCAAGGCACTGTATATAAGGACCCATAGTTGACAGTGCATGGTCAGAGCAAACACCAAGCCATGAGGTCGAAGGAATTATCCATAGAGCAACAAAACAGGATTGTGTCGTGGCACAGATCTGGGGAAGGGTACCAAACAATTTCTGTAGAATTGAATGTCCCCAAGAACACAGTGGCCTCCATCATTCTAAAAGGGAAGATGTTTGGAACCACCAAGACTCTTCCTAGAACTGGCTGCCTGGCCAAACTGAGAAATCGGGGAAGAAGGGCCTTGGTCAGGGAGGTGACCAAGAACCTGAGCTCTAGAGTTGATCTGTGGAGATAGGACAACCATCTCTGCAGCACTCCACCAATCTGGCCTTTATGTTAGAGTGGCCAGACGGAAGCCACTCCTCAGTAAAAGGCACATGACAACCCGCTTTGAGTTTGCCAAAAGGCACCTAAAGACTCTCAAACCATGAGAAACAAGATTCTCTAGTCTGATGAAACCAATATTGAACTCTTTGGCCTGAATGCCAAGCGTCACGTCTGGAGAAAACCTGGCACCATGTGTCACACATTATTAGAAATGCCTTTATTAATGTCTACATTCGTAATTCAACATTTTGCCACATTTATTCTATTACAGATCCCTTAATGCATACTTTTAAATTATATTATGAATCTAAACATAAAAACATACATACAGTATATACACTACTGTTCAAAAGTTTGGGGTCACTTAGATATTTCCTTGTTTTTGAAAGAAAAACCATTTTTTTGTCCATTAAAATAACATCAAATAGATCACAAATACAGTGTAGATATTGTTAATGTTGTAAATTACTATTGTAGCTGGAAACGACTGATTTGTAATGGAATATCTACATAGGCGCAGAGGCCCATTATCAGCAACCATCACTCCTGTGTTCCAATGGCACGTTGTGTTAGCTAATCCAAGTTTATCATTTTAAAAGGCTAATTGATCATCAAAAAACCCTTTTGCAATTATGTTAGCACAGCTGAAAACTGTTCTTCTGATTAAAGAAGCAATAAAACTGGCCTTCTTTAGACTAGTTGAGTATCTGGAGCATCAGCATTTGTGGGTTCGATTACAGGCTCAAAATGACCAGAAACAAAGACCTTTCTTCCGAAACTCATCAGTCTATTCTTGTTCTGAGAAATGAAGGCTTTTCCATGCAAGAAATTGCCAAGAAACTGAAGATCTCGTACAATGCTGTGTACTACTCCCTTCACAGGACAGCGCAAACTGTCTCTAACCAGAATCGAAAGAGTGGGAGGCCCCGGTGCACAACTGAGCAAGAGGACAAGTACATTAGAGTATCTCGTTTGAGAAACAGACGTCCCACAAGTCCTCAACTGGCAGCTTCATTAAATAGTACCCGCAAAACTCCAGTCTCAACGTCAACAATGAAGAGGCCGACTCCGGGATGCTGGTCTTCTGTGCAGAGTTGCAAAGAAAAAGCCATATCTCAGACTGGCCAATAAAAAGAAAAGATGAAGATGGGCAAAATAACACAGACACTGGACAGAGGAACAGAGAAATGTTGCCATTCAACATTTGTTGGTAATTTACCCCCCTCATAAATTCCCAGAACACGTTTCTGAATGCTCAGCATAGTGTTTTTCACTGATGCTGCATACTCAATGTTAAAAAGAAAATGGACTCCCATTGCCAATCTCAATCCCACGGAGATGTCCTCTGGCATGTAGCTCCTCTCCATCCAGGAACATTTGGACTTGGCTCTAATCCGCAAAGGGATTCCCTTCTAGGTAATGGGGAAATTTACACACTGTAAGTAAAAAATAAATAAAAAATACACATTTTAAAATATGGTTTCTCAAGTCATATTTCAAACAGTATGTTAACAACTGATCACCCCTCACACAGTATTATTACTAACTTTTCATTTATCTATTTGTCCGCTGAGAAACACATACACTGTCTGTGACGTACAGCCCACTTGGATCTTCTTTGAGGAGGTAGGGGAGGAGCAAAATGGCTGCAGTGGCCTCGAGACCTTCAATTTAAGGGTGTATAATAAAAAGGCTGGATTCGAATGAATGGAATTAGAATGGCTGCATACAGTAAAGGGTACATGAGAAATGTCATGACGGATTATTGGGACTGAGGTCAGAGGAGCAGACGTAGTCAATTACATAACAATAGATGGTCTCTTTATGCTGCTGGGAATGTGATGGAATAACCAATGTGAGAAGTAAACATCTAAGCCAGCACATTATGGTCTGGGTAGGCACAATAGTGTAAAAAGGTTATTAGTGTGTGAATCAATGTGAGTAGGAAAATTCAAGAATTCTTACATTTCCCTTCCCTGTCTGGTCTCTCAACAAGGAGTACTTTTGAATGAGAGCTGTGCACACATGTATTGCCGGGTAGTGGGGTACCTACAGCAAAATAGAAACATACAAGACAACATTTAAATGAGCAATTTGGTTTGTAATGCAAATTACATTGAATAATGGCGTTGGTTATCATCCAGTAAAGTTAAGTACGTGCTATGCTTATCAGCTGCAGTGATTATGACAAGAGTATGTAGAGAGAGAGTATGGAGGACAGAGACAGGAGGAACAGAACACACAATAATCACACTGCAAATACATTAGACACAATCACAACATAAACAACATGAGTATTCGATGTCAGATGCATCTCACTAATCTGATTGATTTATTCTTCTTTTTTGTCAAGTTTAACATAACCATAGCATGGGTCATCTGTGTGTGTGTGTGTGTGTGTGTGTGTGTGTGTGTGTGTGTGTGTGTGTGTGTGTGTGTGTGTGTGTGTGTGTGTGTGTGTGTGTGTGTGTATGTGTGTGTGTGTGTGTGTGTGTGTGTGTGTGTGCGTGTGTGTGTGTGTGTGTGCCTTACTGGTTTGTGGAGGTTGATACATTTCTCTATCACAGCTCCCAGCTCCCAAACTCTCTACAACTTAACTGGAAAGGGGCAGGATACGACAGAGACTAAAGGGAGGAGGATGGAAAGAGATGGTAAGATAATCTTTTATGGGTTGAAATCGTTTTTGTCAAGTTTACAACCAAGTATGCTGGGTTGCAAGTCTAACATAACCTAGATTGGGTCATCTGTGTGTGTCTGTCTTACCCCCGTTTGTGGAGGTTGAGTTTCTCCATCAGAGCAGTCCATCCCGACACACCACCCTGAAAGAGATAAATTAGACACAGTCAACATGAGTAGTTGATATCAAATGTAACATATACATATGTTTTTCTTTCAGTTTAGTACATCAGCTTCAAACTGCTGAACATACAATATTTTGGGTTATAGAAAATATATTTAACAGAGGTTTAGATGGTACAATCATTCTTTACACAATGAATGCTTGTTTTGACACAAACTGAAATTAGGCAAACTATTAGAATGTTTTAAATCAGGAAATGGCGAAACAATTTCTGCACATTTCACCTTTAATATAACCCAATCTAGGTTATCTCCCTCTCGCTCTCTCTCTCTCTGTGTGTGTGTGTGAAAGTCTTAAGGGAGGAGGATGGAAGGAGTGGTGAGAGTGTATTATGGGTTTAAATGAGGATTAACATTTTGTAATATTGAATCTAGCTAGCTAAAGTTAGCTTAAATGTACCAACAATTAACAGCTAACATTACAGGCTAGCTGATGATATCACTTATCTTTGCTATCGAATAGCTAACATTTACTCACCTTTCTCATCGATCCTTTGCAGTTGTCTCTCACCTGTTGGGGGTCTACAGCCATCCACCCGCTTCCCGCTTCCAGTGCATCTTCTGACCAACCGTCTCAATTTGAATTATACGCACGAGCGCCCTTTACTCACGAGCACACTGCTGTTTCCAAAATGCACCGCTCTTTTGAAAAGGGTTCTTCAAAGCACCCCTTAAGTCTACAAAGGTTCAAAAACGAACTGATGGAAAAGTATGGGTTCTTAAATTAACCTTTAGTGTCATTGTTTTGGATCCTCCAGAGCAGAGACCAGGCAGAGCGTGTGACTGAACCCAGCTGAACTTACCTAGAGGCGATAGGATCAACACTACCACCACCTAATACTGAATCAGAATACCAGTGATAATAATACTAGTGTAATAATACCCAAATACTGTAATGTCGGATTGCTGGGGCAATGTTTTCGAGTGATATCCCTTGTTATAGTTTTTTAAATCTCAATGGGACCACCATAAAATGAAGGATGAATTATAATACCCCAAACTGTAGTGTTTGATTGCTGGGCATGGGGAAATCTTGTTTGGACAGGTGTCCCTTTGAAAAAAGAAATGTTCCTTTTTTAATCTCAATGGGATGAGATCACCTATATTAAAATAAAATAGAAATAAAAAATATAAATAAATCAAAGGATAACCTAAAAATGTATCATCACTGCAGTGTAGAGATTAATCTGTGGCAACCAATAAAAAAAAAGAAGACTAGATTATTTTTGACAAATTTAAAGGGATCGTTCACCAAAATGAAATATTGGTTTCCTTACTCTATAAGCAGTCTTAGGACAAGGAGAGACAGTGTCAGCAATCAATGCTTTGGGTTTGATAACCTGGCTGCTATGTGCAATTTTGTGATTTGGGTGAACTATCCCTTTAATATCGACATATAATAAATACTACATCACATAATAATGTTAAGGACCTTATGTACAGTACAGTATCTATTAGAGGTCGACTGATTATGATTTTTCAGCAACGATACCGATTATTGGAGGACCAAAAAAGCCGATACCGATTAATCGGCCAATTTTTAAAATGTATTTGTAATAATGACAATTACAACAATACTTGAATGAACACTTATTTTAACTTAATATAATACATTTAAAAAATCTATTTAGCCTCAAATAAATTATGAAACATGTTCAATTTGGTTTAAATAATGCACAAACAAAGTGTTGGAAAAGAAAGTAAAAGTGCAATATGTGCCATGTAAGAAAGCTAACGTTTAAATTCCTTGCTCAGAACATGAGAACATATGAAAGCTGGTGGTTCCTTTTAACATGAGTCTTCAATATTCCCAGGTAAGAAGTTTTAGGTTGTAGTTATTATAGGAATTATAGGACTATTTCTCTCTATACCATTTGCAGAAAAGGACCTTGTGAAAATGCTGGAGGAAACAGGTACAAAAGTATCTATATCCACAGTAAAACGAGTCCTATATCGACATAACCTGAAAGGCTACTCAGCAAGGAAGAAGCCACTGCTCCAAAACCGGCATAAAAAAGCCAGACTACGGTTTGCAACTGCACATGGGTACGAAGATTGTACTTTTTGGAGAAATGTCCTCTGGTCTGATGAAACAAAAATAGAACTTTTTGGCCATAATGACCATAGTTATTTTTGGAGGGAAAGGGGAGGCTTGCAACCCGAAGAACACCAACCCAACCATTAAGCACGGGGGGGGGGGGGGGTATTGGAGTGGGGTCAAGGTATTGGAGTGGCAATCAAAGCCCTTACCTCAGTCCAATATGTGTGATCAGAACTGAAAAAGTGTGTGCGAGCAAGGAGGCCTACAAACCTTACAAACCTGACTCAGTTACACCAGCTCTGTCAGGAGGAATGGGCCAAAATTCACCCAACTTATCGTGGGAAGCTTGTGGAAGGCTACCCAAAACATTTTACCCAAGTTAAACAATTTAAAGGCAATGCTACCAAATACTAATTGAGTGTATGTAAACTTCTGACCCACTGGGAATGTTATGAAATAAATAAAAGCTGAAATAAATTATTCTCTCTACCATTATTCTGACATTTCACATTCTTAAAATAAGGTGGTGATCCTACCTGACCTAAGACAGTGAATTTTTTATCTGATTAAATGTCAGGAATTGTGAAAAACTGAGTTTAAATGTATTTGGCTATGGTGTAAACTTCCAACTTCAACTGTATGTGACCAATAAAATTTGATTTGAAGTCAAAAGGTCTCTGTCGCTCACTTCGAATGCTGAACATCCAAGAGAACTTTGTCTAACTACTTTTTACAAGTTCACTACTTCTACATGTGCCCTATGGCCCTGGTCAAAGGTAGTCCACTACATAGGGAATAGCGTGCATATTTAGGATACAACCTCCAGTTCAAGCAGTAGCAGTAAAGAGTGGACCTGGCGCTAATTCGCCGCTGCAGAGTTCAACGGGAAGCAATGGAATGTGATAATGGAGGGGAAGGCTACAGCAGGCCGTTATCACTTCTAGTGAAGTGTGTCTCCATGCCATGGCAAGCTGTGCAGGCTGTGCAGGGCCTGGGGGGAAACATTCAGAGCACTGCACAGAGAAATATAATGAATAGAGCCAACAGTTCTGACTTCTAACACTTGAAGACTTTCTCCGACAGAGGTCTCAGCAGAGCCTGGGGTGTAATTGGGGAATTGAAATGTTCAGAACATTGCAGAAGAATACAGATAGAAATATAATGAATAGAGCAGACTAGTTATCACTTCAAGTGAAGGGTGTCTTCTCTCTGTGGCTCGGTGGCTGGCCATATAGGGCCTGGAGTGAAACGTCTGACTGCACATAGAAAAATATAGAGATTGCATATAGAAATGTAACACATAGAGCAGCAGACTCAAACACATTTCTATCTGAACAGCTTGTAATGTTGCACCCTTGAACCTTCTAAGCCAGAGCCTGGGGTGAAACATTCAGAATGTTGCAGATAGAAATATAATGACCAGACCAGAAGATAGCATTCCCTATAATTGTAGGCATACATGACAGACAAGACAGTGAGACTCATATACAGTGAGTATTCAGACCCCTTGACTTTTTCCACATTTTGTTACGTTACAACCTTATTTTAAAATGAATTATATAAAAACATTTCCTCAGCAATCTACACACAATACCCCATAATGATGAAGCGAAAACAGCTTTTTAGAAATGTTTACCAATATATAAAAATATAAAAAACAGATCTACCTTTTTACATACAGTACCAGTCAAAAGTTTGGACACACCTACTCATTCCAGGGTTTTTCTTTATTTTTACTATTTTCCACATTGTAGAATACTATTGAAGGCATCAAAAATATGAAATAACACATATGGAACCATGTATTAACCCCCCCCAAAAATTACAAATCAAAATATATTTTATATTTGAGATTCTTCAAAGTAGCCACCCTTTTACTTGATAATAGTTCCGCACACGCTTGGCATTCTCGCAACCACTTTCATGAGGTAATAACCTGGAATGCATTTCAATTAACAGGTGTGCCTTGTTAAATGTTCATTTGTGGAATTTCTTTCCTTCTTAATGCATTTGAGCCAATCAGATGTATTGTGACATGGTAGGGGTGGTATACAGATGATAGCTCTATATGGTAAAATACCAAGTCTGTATTATGGGAAAAAAAACAGCTCAAATAAGCAAAGAGAAATGACAGTCCATCATTACTTTAAGACATGAAGGTCATTCAATCAGGACAATGTCAAGAACTTTGAGTTCCTTCAAGTGCAGTCAGAAAAACCATCAAGCACTATGATGAAACTGGCTCTCATGAGAGATGAAAGGAAGACCCAGCGTTACCTCTGCTGCAGAGGATAAGTTAATTAGAGTTACCAACTTCAGAAATTGCAGCCCAAATAAATGCTTCACAGAGTTCAAGTAACAGACACATCTCAACATCAACTGTTCAGAGGAGACTGCGTGAATCAGGCCTTGACGGTCGAAGGACACCAATAAGAAGAAGAGATTTGCTTCTGCCAAGAAACACGAGCAATGGATATTAGACCGGTGGAAATCTGTCCTTTGGTCTGATGTGTCCAAATTTGACATTTTTTGTTTCAACTACCGTGTCTTTGTGAGATGCAGAGTAGGTGAATGGATTATCTCTGCATGTGTTGTTCCCACTGTGAAGCATGGAGGAGGAGGTGTGATGGTGTGGGGGTGCTTTGCTGGTGACACTGTCTGTGATTTATTTAGAATTCAAGGCACACTTGTCATCAAAGCAAAGGGTGGCTACTTTGAAGAATCTCAAAATTGAAATATACTTTGATTTGTTTAACACTTTTTTGGTTACTACATGATTCCATATGTGTTACTTCATAGTTTTGATGTCTTACAATGTAGAACATAGTAAAAATAAAGAAAAACCCTTGAATTAGTAGGTGTGTCCAAACTTTTGACTGGTACTGCAAGTATTTGTAACCTTTTTTTTCTATGCGAATCGAAATTGAGCTCAGGTGCGTCCTGTTTCCATTGATCATCCTTGAGCTGTTTCCACCACTTGATTGGAGTCCACCTGTGGTAAATTTAATTGATGGGACATGATTTGGAAAGGCTCACACACCTGTCTATATAAGGTCCCACAGTTGACAATGCATGTCAAAGAAAAAAACCAAGCTATGAGGTCGAAGGAATAGTCCTTAGAGCGACAAGACAGGATTGTGTCGAGGCACAGATCCGGGGAAGGGTACCATTACAATTATGCAGCATTGAAGGTCCCCAAGAACACAGTGGCCTCCATCATTCTTAAATGGAAATAGTTTGGAACCACCAAGACTCTTCCTAGAGCTGGCCACGCGGCCAAACTAAACAATCAGGGGAGAAGGGCCTTGGTCAAGGAGGTGACCAAGAACTTGACGGTCACTCTGACCGGGCTCTAGAGTTCCTCTGTGGAGATGGGAGAACCTTCCAGAAGGACAACCATCTCTGCAGCACTCCACCAATCAGACCTTTATGGTAGAGGCTAGATGGAAGCCACTCCTCAGTAAAAGGCAAATGATAGCCCGCTTAGAGATTGCCCAAAGGCACCAAAAGACTCTCAGACCATGGGAAACAAGATTCTCTGGTCTGATGAAACCCAGATTGAACTCATTGGCCTGAATGACAAGCGTCCTGTCTGGAGGAAACCTGGCACCATCCCTAAGGTTAAGCATGGTGGTGGCAGCATCATGCTGTGGGGACGTTTTCCAGCGCCAGAGACTGGGATACTCGTCAGGATCGAGGCAAAGATGAACGGAGCAAAATACAGAGATATCATTGATGAAAACCTGCTCCAGAGCACTCAGGACCTCAGAATGGGGTGAAGGTTCACCTTCCAACAGAACTATTTGAGAATATTCCCAATGTCAAACCACCTAGAGAATGTTCCTAGAACATTACCAAAATGTTAATGAAATGTAACCATTTTTTTTACTTTTGGTAACATTCTGTTGAACTAATGAAATACCAAGAAAATATAGTTTCTGTCAAGTTCTGAGAATGTTCCAAAGCCAAGCAACTATCCTGCACCATTCCCAGAAAGTTGTGGGAAGGTTGCATGAAGAATAACCATAGGACAACCACAATCCTACCAAGCACTAAGAAACATATGGTTCTTAGAACGTTATGTGCTAGCTGGGCAATTTTCTACACTGAGGCTTTGTGGATATGGCCCCTGTTCTATACAATACATTGCTATCTGGATATTCTGCAGAGTTTGCACCATGATGAACAGGCCCTTGTTGTACTGAGAGTATTGCGGAGTTGAGGATGTATTTCAGTGCGAATGAGATGGACAGCAAGGCTATCCAAAAGGTTATCTTCAATAGGATGCATTTCAATCATTGGGGGAACTGACCACGGCTCTTATTTCCTACTGCTGCTGTTCAGTAATTGTATACGGGTGCTGTCAGCAATGTGTACACAGCCACATGCAAGTATGCACTCTCTGCTGCACACATGATCAAGAAGGATTCATTCTACTAAAACAAACAATTGGAACACGAGACTGTCTAACGTTGCACCAACTAAACTGTGAAAAAAGAAGAAACCCGCACACTGCTCTTGATAGTATCACTGCTCTTTATTAAGCTTCATGTATCGGCCTCAACAACTTCGACAAAAGATTTTGTGAGTGTTTATAATATGCACCCGTATGTAGACATTGCTCCACCCACATCCGTCCAATGCTACGAAAGGGATTGGAGTCGAGGGAAAATAAGCAAGTGTAAGTGTAAATATAACAATGTGCAATTCATAAGTATTATAATAAAGTGTGTACATAACGTATTAAACACATAAAACCACAATGAGGACGTCGACCTATCAAGTAAGTTTTCATAAATCATTGAGTATATGCAACAACAAAAAAGTCAGAGTAATCTGAAGTGGTGGCATTAACATTTACAACATAACATGCATGCACCTGCAACAAAGTTAGCTCAGTGCCTTTTGAATTTTGAACCAACTAAACTGTCCCTTAGTGGTAGAGCGTGCTCACCTCCTGGACGTTGTGTGCTGATGTTTGTATGGTTCTCATACCTTTCTTAATCACAAACAATTAGTTATTCTTCGGATTAATTGTCTTGGCTATAGCAAGAAGTAAGATTGTCTAACTCGCCCGAAATGACAAAGGCTAACAAGTCTGGTTGGGGTTCGCAACCATGTCCGAATGAATTAAAAGATGCTAACATTTCTTGTCCAGTATGTCTCGGCTTGGTGCATGATCAGGCTGCCCTCGCTCATATCGGTTAATGTGGGAGGCTAGGGGACTGTGGGCACTGTTCCCCTACTAGTCCGTGGCGCAGGTTCTATTGATTATAGGGTAGCATTATCTAGGGAGCTTGGTGTTTCTGATAGTAACTTCCTCTCCCGGTTGCCCGTACCTCAGCGAGTTTGAGTTGTGGGACGCGGAGATGCGTTTGGACTTTGGTTGGGTTGAATGTCTCCCGGCTCCTGTGCTCTCTGTCGCTGGTTACGGGAGGCTAATCAAAGAGAGAGCCCGACCAGGTTCTGTGGGTATCCCCCCAACGCCTGTGCTTGCCTCTTCCCAGAAGGTTCCGGGTCCCACCTCAGTGATCCGGTCCTACGTAGACTTTTTAGACCATGCTAGCCAGGTTGGCTAACTCTCAGAGTCGAGCTAGCAATTGCTAGCTATTCCGGCTTCCTAACGGTGGAATTGCTTGGGTAGCTCTCTTGTTTAGTATACGTAGCTAGCGTTACGTCGCTTGGGAGCCCCCCAGAGAGCATATGAACACAATGGCAAAATTGCAGGAAATGTGCTTTAACGGTCAACTTTTGGAACAAAAACGGTCCAACTCCTCCTCTTTCTCCATTTTCAAACAGAAATGTGGTGTGCCTTTGGTGGTTCATTGAGGTTTCATTCTGGTCATGCGCCCAGACCGCCTTGGCTAGTTTGTTAGCTAAGCTAGCCACTTGTAGCTAGCCAGTAACTCCTCCAGTATGTGTTGACGTCATTTCACAGGATTTGTTTTTGGATGGAAGCTGTAGAGATCAGTAACAAATATCTTATTCATCCATTTTTGGGGTTAAGCATTAAATGACCTATGATGGTGCATTGATAAGTTATACAGTTTAAAGCCATTCATTTAGCATTTTTTTCCCAATGTCGACCTTTGAAGAAACTGTGCAGTGTTTCCAGATTTCTATGAAATAGATTTCTTTGAATATTTTCATCCAAAAATGTTTAATTAAGTATGTTAAAAAGCAGCTTGTCTGTGTTGGAATGGTGTGGGTGTTTCCCAACAACAGAACGGTGTGGGCGTATACCGGGTCATTAAAAATATTCATGCGAGTAGACCGCTGATTGGCCATCCTTTATGAGGAAAAGGGAAGCATTTGAGATACAAGTTTGAGGGTTTTAACATGTTTTTATAAGATGAGTCATAGAGTTAATAGAATATGAGATTTTCACTGGACAGTTACTTAAAAACTGCAACATTTTCTCTCAGCCTCATGGCAAAATGTGTAGAGTAGCAGAAAAGTTGCTTTAAAACTGGGAAAAAAATCCTCCTCATGGAAAAATGAAAAGAATAGCATGAGATGAGCTATAAAACAGCATTGTTTTCAAAATACCCCCCCCCCCCAGAGAGTCATAATTCATGTTAAACTGTGTATAATTGCAGGAAGTGCGTTTTAAAATGTAGGGGAAAAATGGGGGGGGACTCATCTACTGTTCGTCCGACCCCTATATCTACACCACAATTTTTCTCTTGATCTAAACGGACCGTACTACCTCATCATGGCTAACGTCGGCTAGCATGCACAACGTCCATCAAATTAAGCTTACTAGCTTTCCCCTGGCATTATGGCAATCCCATTCCTATTTCCAATTCCTAGAGTTGAAGGGAGAAAGCATCCTGCGGGCACTTCCGATGAGGAAGCAGCCTCCAAGCACTTGGATCGGGTAACCCCCAGAGCGAGGGGACTTAGTGCGGGTCTGAGCGACCGGTGCGCCGCCCGCCACAAAAGCATTACTGTGACGTCAGTGCCCCTACGTTTGGTTACAACCAAATGGGGTGCGACGTCAGCCATTGCCGGAGCCCCCTGTGTCCATAACGGCCCGGGGTTCACCCAGGCTATACAGTCTCACGGAAGGTAGGGCTGTGACGGTAATTGAATAACCGTGTAACTGACGGTTATGGATGAAGACCGTCATGAAATTTAAATAACCGTCAAAACCGTTTAAATAGGCCTACATTAATTCTAGGATTTGTTATTATTTTTTTATTAACTTTATTTTCATATAGATAAACTAGACCTAATAGCGGGATTGTTTACTAATGATTATAAGCAATTGTTTTGCTAACTTTGTCTGTATATTAAACTACTTTCTACTTTCCAACTGTCCTTTGTTGCTATAGCAGCTAATCCGCTCATAGCCGCGGGAAATAGTATTTTTTTTCACGTTTTTTAAGGGGGTGCTACAGCACTCGCAGCACCTCTACTTCCCACAACCATGAATCCGCTAGATGTCAGGGAGTGTAGAGCGCTATAGGCTATGGCACTTCAGTAAAACATATCTTTGATGTGTGGACTTTCTTTTATACAATGCAGGTTTTCATTGCTTGCTAGTAAATCAATAAATTGGTCTTCTTTTAAAAAAGGTTGGATATGTCATTAATTATTCAACAGCAGTCGACACGGTTGTTTTGGCTCTGAGGCCTATAATGCACTAATGTTGTATCAATGGACAATATGCCAATCTTCTCCAAGCTGGCATGTATAATTTTATATGGAATCTTTTCATAATTCATAGACTATTTAAAGCTGATCAGGCCCGGTCCTGCACTAGGCAAGACAAAAAAAATAGCCGCCCTCCTATAACCGCAAAGTAGAATAGTAGCCTAGGCTATACAGTGTCGGCCTTGCACTTTTATGAATACCCATGTGGTAGCCTACCGTTTGTAAAACAGGACATTTACCATTAATCCCTGTCATTTGGTTACTTTAATTTCTGTTGATTCATTTATTAATTACAGTAATTTACCATTCTCATTCGGAGTGGAAACATAGTTTGCAGAGTTCACAACCTGCTTCGCTTGTGAGAAACAAGTTTTGTTTTTTCTCACGCCATGTGTCTGATTTCTCTGTCCTGTTAATGTTGACGGAGCACTCGCACCTGAGCGCGCATAGAAGTACCTGGACTGTTTCTCGCAAATGTCAAATGTAAGAAAGTGCCCAGCTGGGCTTCTCAGTCCTTTTTTCTTCACCTCACACAGTAAGTCAATTCAATTCAAAAGATAATACACTGAAAAATATATAAACGCAACATGCAACAATTTCTATGATTGTAGTTACAATTCATATAAGGATATCAGTCAACTGAAATTAATTCATTAGGCCCTAATCTATAGATTTCACATGACTGGGAATACAGATATGCATCTGTTCATCACACATACCTTAAAAAAGTAGGGGTGTGGAGCCGAAAACCAGTCAGTATCTGGTGTAACTAGGGTTGCAAAGGGTCGGAAACTTTCAGGTAAATTTCCGGAATTTTTCCGGAAAGTTTCCATGGGAAGTTAATTTTGGTCAATTTTGGGAATTTTGCTTAAATTCATCAAAAAAGTTAGCTTATAAGAGTGGACCTTTTTTGTGGGATACACATCAGGCAATTCTAGGTCTTGAGGTATATTTCAGTTCAACTATCCCCAATTCAATGGAATTGCAACCCTCTGCATGCACAGTACATTCTTCCATCACATATGCAGCTGATTCTCAAGATCTTGCACACTAATGAGATGCTATTGAGCCAACACTATTACACTGTCTGAGCCAAGACATGCTTTCTGGTTATTTTTAATTACAATACTGGGTGGGGTGAAGATATTTTATATGATATACATAATTTTTTGTTAACTAGTAAATAGTAGCCTACAGCAAAGTGTGTTTAAATAATTTCATACTTGTTAACAATTTCTGCTAGTTCGTTTTTGCTACCATGTGGGTTTTAGCTTGCTTGAGCCTGCTAACTGAGGAGTGCTAATTCACCTGTTTCCATACATGTTTCATTTTAAAACATTTATCTTACAAAGGAGTTGTTTAATCTAACTGATTAACTATTTATCTGTACATGGAATTGTATTTGTTGTTTTTTTACTCATGATCTTCTAATCTTTACAGGAAAATGCCACGGGCACTATCTGATGTGTGGAGACATTTCACTGCAGCTAATGTAGAAGGAAAAGTGGTATACATTTGCAAATACTGTGCCAAATCAAATGTGAAGAATGCAACAAAGATGCAGAATCATCTGGCCAAGTCCCCTCAGCGCTCACAACAAGCAACCTCTGACAAAAGTCCATCTACTTCAATTCGAGGTGAAAATGATGAATCAGACACCTTATCGATTGCAACAGCTCATGGTCCTCCTGGAGTTAGGATTTTTTTTTGACTCAGTGAAGGAATGTAGTCAGAGAAATGCAGATGAATGTCTTTCTCGAGCTGTGTATGCAACTTGTTCACCTCTGATGCTCACAGGCAATGTGTATTGGAAGAGATTTCTGAATGTTCTTCGCCCAGCATACACCCCTTCAGCTTAATCTACTAATTTGCTGGATGCAGAGTTCAACAGAGTTCAAGTTAAGGTCAAGCAAATCATAGAGAAAGCAAACTGTATTGCAATCATCTCTGATGGGTGGTCGAATATTCATGGGCAAGGAATAATTAACTACATCATCTCCACCCCTCAACCAGTATTCTACAAGAGCACAGACACAAGGGACAACAGACACACCACAACGTCTCTTCAATGCAGATGAGCTGAAGGCAGTCATCAATGACCTTGGACCACAGAAGGGATTTGCACTGGTGACAGACAATGCTGCGAACATGAAGGCTGCTTAGTCTAAAGTGGAGGAGTCCTACCCTCACATCACACCCATTGACTGTGTTGCTCATGCATTGAATCTGCTCCTCAAGGACATCATGGCACTGAAAACAATGGATACACTCTACAAGAGAACCAAGGAAATGGTTAGGAATGTGAAGGGTCATCAAGTTATAGCAGCAATCTACCTCACCAAGCAGAGTGAGAAGAATAAGAGCACCACATTGAAGCTGCCCAGCAACACCCGTCAAGGTGGTGATGTCATCATGTTTGACAGTCTGCTGGAGGGGAAGGAATCTCTCCAAGAAATGGCCATATCACAGTCTGCCGATATTGACCGCCCCATCAAGAGGATCCTCCTGGATGATGTATTTTGGGAGAGAGTGATAAGCAGCCTGAAACTCCTGAAACCTATAGCAGCAGCCATTGCACAGATTGAGGGAGACAATGCCATCCTGTCTGATGTTCAGACTCTGCTTGCAGATGAAAGAGAAGAAATCCGTACTGCCCTGCCCATTTCACTGTTGCTCCAAGCAGAGGAAACTGCAGTTCCTCATCAAAAAGCGTGAAGACTTCTGCCTAAAGCCCAGCATACATGTTGGACCCCAAGAATGCTGGCATCACTACCGTGTCTCGTGAGGGCTTTGGAATGGAGATGCAATATGGCAGTCGTGCCAACATATCTCATCAGCCACCAGGTGGAAGGGACTTTGTGGATCTGAGGCTCTCTCCCCTGTTGCCTCCATCATCCTTCAGATCCCACCAACATCAGCTCCCTCAGAGTGTAACTGGGCCTTGTTTGGGAATACACACACACACCAAAGCACGCAACAGGCTGACCTGGGTTGAAAAATTGGTGGCCATTGATTGGGGCAAATGTGAGGCTTTTTTAGCCTGACAACAAGCCATCCTCGACGAACCGCCGGAGGCGTGGGAGCCCAACGAGCCGGCTGAGGCGTGGGAGCCTGACGAGCCGCATGAGGGCGTGGGAGCCCAACGAGCCGCATGAGGGCATGGGAGCATGACGAGCCGGCTGAGGCGCGGGCCTGGCCCCTGAGAGGGCCAATCTGATGGCTAGACGGTTACCTCCGTATAGAATAACTATCTTCAAAGTAAAGACTCGGGACGTCGAGTTGTGAAATGAAAGCTTATTTTAGTAATAATAAATGTTCACGTTACATTTAACAACTTTAGATTCTGCAAAACAATAAAACAAAGTTGCTAGCGAAAGTCAGGATAATCACTTGTCACCTTTTTTTTCTACTACCTGTTGCAAGGCATTCTGGTACTTGCAGTCAATAGTGTAATCCAATACCAACCAATACAACAGAAATATGTATGTTGTTCTCTCAATCGCCATCACACGTTCTAATACAATTACATTTGTAATTAACTGTAAAGAAAATGTCTTTAGACACAGCTCAATTAATTAACTGTAAACATTAACTCTGTAACCCATTAAATGTTACAACACTCCGAACGTTATTGCTACTACTATTCAGTCTGCAAGGGCGGGGGGGCTGTAGGTGTATAAAGTGGCAAGCGTTTGAGCTCTGGTGCCAAGATAAAGGACTGGTTCCTTGTCAGTGCTTATGTTCCTACAGGAACATGGGACATTTAATTTGCGAGAGTGCGACACCCTAGTATGTTGTACCTCGTTTCCCTCCTTCAGGGAACAGTAGTTATAGTCATAACGTTACGGTCTCAGTTACTAGAAGGAAAGCATCTTAGTATGCAGGTTTTTGCTAAGAGCGAGATTATTTAAGTAAAGTAATCGAGCTATCAGAATCAAATTCATAGTTTTTTCTTGGGTAAGGCCTGTTCCCAGACAGAAATCCTGGTTGGAAAATTCCTGGAATCAGGAGGTTCCGGGAATCAGGAGGGAATAAGAAGACATTCCAGAAATCTTCCAATCCTTCAATTTCCAGAAAAGGTGGGAATTTCGCATAATTTTTTTAACCCTAGAATGGATGGTAAACATGAACACATTACCTCCATTCAAAAGCATACATTGCATTAACCTATTTCCTCAAGTGACCCATTGGCATGCCAGTCAGACAGGCTAGTGTAGGTAGGATTAATTTGTAGACAGTATAGTACTATAGGGTTCATTTGGAGGCATTATAGTACTATAGGGTTAATTTGGAGACGTTTGTCCTTATGATTCTGTCACGTTCTGACCTCTATTTCCGTTGTTTTGTATTTATTTAGTATGGTCAGGGCGTGAGTTGGGTGGGCAGTCTATGTTTGTTTTTCTATGTTTTGGGGCATTTCTATGTTTTCAGCCTAGTATGGTTCTCAATCAGAGGCAGGTGTCATTAGTTGTCTCTGATTGAGAATCATACTTAGGTAGCCTGGGTTTCACTGTGTGTTTGTGGGTGATTGTTCCTGTCACTGTGTTTGTTGTCACAGGATAGGCTGTATAGGTTTTCACGTTCCGTTTGTTGTTTTGTAGATTTGAGTTATTTCATGTATCGTTCAGTTTTCCATTAAAGAACATGAACAACCACCACGCTGCTTTTTGGTCCGCTTCTCCTCCTACAGACGAACGTCGTTACAGATTCCTTAGGCCTATAGTGTGGATAAGAAAGGCCCTTGTTCATAACGGAGATAACAATATAATAGAATAGACGTAGCTAAATGGAGCTAAATTAAATTGTAGGATAACAATGCATCAAGAGCCCAAAGCACATGACCAACCAATCTGATTGCGGTCCCTTAACATTGACCCTGAACTTCTCGTAGAGACAGAGCGAGTGATAGACTTAAACATGACTCGGCAGAGTTGACATTCTTGCGTGTGTGTCTATGCGTGTGTCGTCAACTCAAAATTATGAACTAGTTCACACAATCGTGTCAGCCGGAGGTGTCACTCACAGTGACTTCCTAGTTATGGTCGCTACAGTTACTGTCTTAGCCACCCTCCACTGGGTGCACTAGTGGAAGCTTAGGGGTTCAAACAGTATTTGAAATCTTTCCTGGAATGGCAACTCTGCCAGGGTTGGAGTTTGCAATTCAGGATTTTTGTGGACTATTCCATTGGTTTCATTTGTGCCTTCAAGTTCAATTGAGCACAGATAAAGTTATTTTATCTTTCTAATACTATTCGAACCCAGGTCTGGCTTAGGGAAGGAAGACCTTAGGTCCTGAGGCTGAAGATATATTTAGCTTTAAAGCCACTAATCGTTTAACTGTAGCTGGTCCTTGGCAGAGAATGGCCCCTAGGCTCTAAGCCCCAACACACCAGCTGCCCAGGTCCTGTATCCCAAATGGCACCCTATTCCCTTTATAGTGCACTACTTTTGACCAGGCCCCATTGAGCTCTGGTCAAAAATAGTGCAATATATAGGGAATAGGGTGCCATTTGGTTTGCATCCCAGACCTTCCACCCTTCTTTTCTCCTTCCCTCCCTCACAATTAAGCATTTGTGGAGGAGGAAAAGGTGCCATGTGGTAGAGATAATGATCACTCAGATCTGTAAGGCTGATCTGAATGCCTCAAGTGTTTCTTTCTTTACCCTGGTCCCCACCAGTGAAATAGTAAACTATCTGTGATTGATTGTCTTTATGATAGTCATGAGCTGTTGTTTGACAGGTTGTAAGATTTCAGATAGACCCATAGGCAACCTATATGTTGGTATGTACTGAACCTTCAATACACAATTATGAATATAGAGTGCTTACAGTTTTTTACGATTGCTTACACACAAAAAATGTACTTTTCCCACAATTAGCAAAACCTTTACACTCAAGGAGCAAAACACAAGGCTAGATTTGCACAACTGTAAGCACATTGTCAGCTTCACACTATTTGCAAAACATTACACACAGTGATTTGCAAAACACTGAACACACTTGTATACATCAGACACAGAAGTATATCATGATGTCACTTCCTTGCAAATTCCAAAGCACTGACTGTCAAATTACCACACCTATGAGCCAATCTGTTAAACACAGCCATCAGGTGCACAAACACACGATTGCTAAATTGTAGACACACCAATCAGGTTTAAGCACTATAAAAATGCAGCAGGTAGGTTCACCTGCCTTCAACCAAAATGGAAGGAGTCAGAAGAAGAGTGAGGGTGAGAGGAGGAGTACACAGAGGAGGAGAAGGAGGAAGAGGCAGAGGCTGAGCCAGAGGTCAAGGAAGACCTGAAGCAGGAGGAGAACGTGCACAAAGAAGAAGAGGACCAAACTTATCAAATGACATTTGTGCAACACTAGTGGACCATGTTGTGAACCACGGATTGACGCTGAGGGAGGCTGGACTGAGAGTTCAGCCAAATCTTAGCAGATACAGTGCCTTGCGAAAGTATTCGGCCCCCTTGAACTTTGCGACCTTTTGCCACATTTCAGGCTTCAAACATAAAGATATAAAACTGTATTTTTTTGTGAAGAATCAACAACAAGTGGGACACAATCATGAAGTGGAACGACATTTATTGGATATTTCAAACTTTTTTAACAAATCAAAAACTGAAAAATTGGGTGTGCAAAATTATTCAGCCCCTTTACTTTCAGTGCAGCAAACTCTCTCCAGAAGTTCAGTGAGGATCTCTGAATGATCCAATGTTGACCTAAATGACTAATGATGATAAATACAATCCACCTGTGTGTAATCAAGTCTCCGTATAAATGCACCTGCACTGTGATAGTCTCAGAGGTCCGTCAAAAGCGCAGAGAGCATCATGAAGAACAAGGAACACACCAGGCAGGTCCGAGATACTGTTGTGAAGAAATTTAAAGCCGGATTTGGATACAAAAAGATTTCCCAAGCTTTAAACATCCCAAGGAGCACTGTGCAAGCGATAATATTGAAATGGAAGGAGTATCAGACCACTGCAAATCTACCAAGACCTGGCCGTCCCTCTAAACTTTCAGCTCATACAAGGAGAAGACTGATCAGAGATGCAGCCAAGAGGCCCATGATCACTCTGGATGGACTGCAGAGATCTACAGCTGAGGTGGGAGACTCTGTCCATAGGACAACAATCAGTCGTTAATTGCACAAATCTGGCCTTTATGGAAGAGTGGCAAGAAGAAAGCCATTTCTTAAAGATATCCATAAAAAGTGTTGTTTAAAGTTTGCCACAAGCCACCTGGGAGACACACCAAACATGTGGAAGAAGGTGCTCTGGTCAGATGAAACCAAAATTGAACTTTTGGGCAACAATGCAAAACATTATGTTTGGAGTAAAAGCAACACAGCTCATCACCCTGAACACACCATCCACACTGTCAAACATGGTGGTGGCAGCATCATGGTTTGGGCCTGCTTTTCTTCAGCAGGGACAGGGAAGATGGTTAAAATTGATGGGAAGATGGATGGAGCCAAATACAGGACCATTCTGGAAGAATGATGGAGTCTGCAAAAGACCTGAGACTGGGACGGAGATTTGTCTTCCAACAAGACAATGATCCAAAACATAAAGCAAAATGGACATGGTTCAAAAATAAACATATCCAGGTGTTAGAATGGCCAAGTCAAAGTCCAGACCTGAATCCAATCGAGAAGCTGTGGAAAGAACTGAAAACTGCTGTTCACAAATGCTCTCCATCCAACCTCACTGAGCTCGAGCTGTTTTGCAAGGAGGAATGGGAAAAAATGTCAGTCTCTCAATGTGCAAAACTGATAGAGATATACCCCAAGCGACTTACAGCTGTAATCGCAGCAAAAGGTGGCGCTACAAAGTATTAACTTAAGGGGGCTGAATAATTTTGCACGCCCAATTTTTCAGTTTTTGATTTGTTAAAAAAGTTTGAAATATCCAATAAATGTCGTTCCACTTCATGATTGTGTCCCACTTGTTGTTGATTCTTCACAAAAAAAATACAGTTTTATATCTTTATGTTTGAAGCCTGAAATGTGGCAAAAGGTCGCAAAGTTCAAGGGGGCCGAATACTTTCGCAAGGCACTGTATAGAGTGGCATCTGTCATAAGGACTTTTCGACAGGAAAACAGGTAGAAGATCTGTCTACAGTTACAGTAATCAGCTGCTTATTGTATGCATCATATCAGCACTTGTGATACCCCTTCCTGTGACATTGTACAGTAAGTTACATGTATTATTCTCTACATAGGATTGAGGGTCGGGAACGACAAGGAAGAAGGGGAGCCCATATTCAAGCAGGAACAAGAGAGAGAGATAATAAACATGGTTTTGGCCAATAATGCTATCAGGCTCAGAGAACTACAAGCCAACATTATCGGTGACCATGCCATTTTCAATAATGTCCATCAGGTCTCTCAGTCAATACTGGCACGCATCCGGAAAATACATCAGGTTCAAATGAAACAACTTTATCGAGTGCCTTTGAGCGGAATTCAGAGAGGGTCAAACGGCTGCGGCATGAGTATGTGGAGGTTTGTATTGTTCACTTTAGTACTGTGATGTTGCATACTGCACACATGACTTTTTTTACATTGACTGTATACTAGACTTATCCTGAACTACACAATCTTGTCTTTCACTGTATTTCAGGGAGTTTTGCAGATGGATGCTGAGGAAATCCTGCATGAATTCATATATATTGATGAGGCAGGGTTCAACCTCACAAAAGCAAGAAGGAGAGGCAGAAATATCATTGGCCACAGGGCTATAATTAAGGGCAACGTGGGGTAACGTGGGGGTAACATCACCCTTTGTACTGCCATTTCACAGCATGGGGTTGTCCTCCGTCATGCCAAAATGGGCCCTTACAACACACCTCACATTCTCGCATTTTTGGACTGATTGAACCACATCGTCACAGCAGGTAATGAAATGCACCAGATGCAATACACAGTCATCTGGGACAATGTGTCATTCCACCGCTCTGCTTTGGTCCAGAACTGGTTTCAACACCATCCACAGTTGACAGTACTATACCTTCCACCATACTCTTCCACCATGTTTTCCCAGCAAATTGCCCTCCATCTGTTAGGGATGGCCATAAGGTAACTAGAAACAGTGTGCAAGCAAGTAGGGGTTTCATTCTCCAAATTTGCAAAAATGCAAATTACTACAAGAGAAAATAAACCAAAAAGTGCTTTAAAATAGACTAAATGGATATTTATTTATTTATTTATTTTTTAAATGTAATTAAATGACTGTCCTATAAAGTTTCAACTTTAAAAAAAGATTTCTGCCTGCCTGTTTCTGCCTGAATGCCCATCTGTCTGACTGCCCGTCTGCCTGTCTATCTGTGTGTGTGTGTGTGTGTGTGTGTGTGTGTGTGTGTGTGTGTGTGTGTGTGTGTGTGTGTGTGTGTGTGTGTGTGTGTACTGTAGTGTGGCTCGCAGGCTGAGGAGAGTACAAGAGGCTGTACAGGACAGGGTGGAAGGTTAACAGATTGTGACATTTTCAGTAGGGCAGAGAGATCCACCGAGAGAAAGAGAAAAACTGTGAGAGAGCTAGAGAGAGAGAGCTAGAGAGAGAGAGAGAGAGATCTAATTATATTCCAAACCAGTGTTCTAGAGTTCCATCTCGAACTGTAAACACACTTAATCACCTAATCATAAAGCCTTGGATGAGTTCAATGAGGTGTGTTAGTCTTGTCCTGGGGCAGCAGGGGTGATTTACACTAATCTAAACCATGTCTCAGCACTGAAGGGTCAGTCAGTATCCTTACTACTACAGACCAGATGTAGGCTACACTCTATTGGAAGCAGGGGAGTTGTTGTCGAGACTCTTTGACAGAGAAATGAATGTGTATCGTCCTATCCAATGTCTATAAATTGGCCAGAGAGAGTATCATGTGATAGATTAACAGACTAGCTAGCGACTGAAGTGGTATCCCAAAGGGGACCATTAATTTTGACTCTATGTTCATGTATCATCACTCAACGTTCACCCCTCCATATAGCATGTCAGACAGTCTCTAGGAGTTATATTTCTATAGCTAGAGATATTTATCGCTATTAGCTATAAAAAAAAATATTTCTATGTCTATGACCGTAACTAGTATCTCTATAATCCAGGCTGTATCACAACCGGCCGTGATTGGGAGTTCCATAGGGCGGCGCACAATTGGCCCAGCGTCATCCGGGTTTGGCCGGTGTAGGGAATTTGTTCATAACGGATTTTTTTTTATTTTTAGAGGGTGGATCAGCTTAATAATGTGGAAAGAATGTTGCTTCCAATGTAATTGTCTGCATCATTTCCAATCCCCCATATTTTTGGGGTAAATATATATATCCATACACGCATGCATATATATACACATATATACATACACATACCTATATAGACATACATACCTTTTTAAATAATATACCTTTATTATTATTCCCCGCAAACCCTACCGCCGATCCCCCAATTGAAGTAAACTAATAAACACTTCCGCTTCTACCTTCAATCCATACATCTTATACACATTCTACAGACAGTCTCCTTTACAATAGTTCTCTCTTGTTTGTTCTTAGTCCTTCCTCTATTTCTGATGTCCATCCAGTTTGATGATTTCTATTTGTAACTGTGCTATTTCACAAAAGTTCCGAACCTAAATACATTTTACAGATCCCGTATGCTTTACATTGTTTATCTTGTTATTAGTCCCACCCTTCAGCTCCATTCAACCCCTCCCATCTGTCTCTCAACATCATCCATTTCGGATTTCTATTTGCCATATATTTTTCAACTGTGCTGTGATGCTTCACAAAAGAATTGAACCTTCCTATTCTCATAGCTTCTACAGATTGTAAATTAAAAATAAACATTTTTGCTAAAATAATTATTATATTATTGATTGATTGACTATGGCTTTTCAAATCACCCAGTATTGCTATCTGTAGTGTTAGTTCTAGGCAAATGTTGCAATTCTTCATAACGGTTCATAACGGACTTGCCTAGTTAAATAAAGGTTACATTTTTTTAAATTAAAAAGCACTGTTGAGAGCCACTGGTGGAGGCGGAGCCGGGGCCAGTCTATTGATTTGACTGTCCAAGCCCCCACCCAGTATGGTCATTATATAATTCAAACCCCATGATACAATGCCTCATTGAACACATCAAACGGCTGTCAGATATTTCGCAAAGATATTGATGTTTTTTTCTGCTGGCAAATGTCAACCAATGTCATTGCTTACATGAGATAATTGAAAATGCATTAAATATATATATTTAGCGGAAATAGCCTAATTCAGTGTGTTTATAACTGTTTAATAAACTAGTAATAACATTAGTACTAAAATGGTGAGTATTTGACGTGGTTGATGGAGTCAAATTGAATCAGGGTTATGTTCAACATAAAGAAAGTATCGATTGCAATGAAATTGCTGACATTCCAACTTAGTTCCATGTAGGCCTACTTTACAAGTGAAAAACAGCTGCTTTGTTTTAAATGGCCTAAATCAAATCAGTACTCAAGGAGGAAGGAACAAAACAATATTGTGTGCATTCTTGTCCAACGAAAATGTCACAGGTGAAGACCTGAGTTGTATCCTAACCATCCTATGCTATCATGAGAAGGCTAAATGTAAACATGTCAAAAATGCTCTTACTTAAAGCAGTTTACTGAGAACCTTCACCAGGGACCACAACAACACGTATACCTAGATATACTGAGCCATAGGATCAGCCTAAACTAGATTAGCCCATCTGATTGTCCAAAACCCTGACCATAAGCTGTCTACTGTCTAGTTCAACAACAGGGGACAGACAGCCCCATATTAGTCCCTCATTGTCTTGTAGCCTAGTCAGTGAACGATCGATTCACCTATGTTTATCGACTACCTGATGTGATGCGTCTGAGCCTCAAATACTATTGTTATCATTGCTAAAAACCCAATTATACAAGACTTCGTGATGTTTACATGGTTAAGTAATACTTAGTTGGTATGGTAAGGGGCTTGTAACGCCAGGGTTTTGGGTTCGATTCCCACGGGGGACCATTACGAAAATGAATCCAACAAAATACGACTGTTTAGTGCAAAGTAGCTAGCTAGCCCGCTTATGGAGAGTTAGTTGAATAATTTCTCGTGTGAACGTGATGTGTTTTCTAAAAAATAAATCTCCCCAAAGTTATTATTAGCGACGTTAATTACCAGTCTGTCCATTGTGGATTCACATGGCTAGCAAGATATGTGCTAAAGTTAAAATCAATATTTTCCAACCATAACTTATAAAGTATGCACCATTGTTATGCAGACATTTTACTCACCCGATAGGTCGTTAAGTGGAATTTTCTTGCCAATGTCTGGACGAGGATTTTCCTCGATATTGCCAACCCTTTCTATGAAATAATATTTACTTCTTAAACTAGCTAAAGGCCAGTATACCGCTAACTCATCTCAAGTCTAGCGAGTTCGGACCTAGCACTCGCACTTCCAAGATCTACAAGGAACAACAGTGAATGTGGTCATAAAGTTCGCTAAAAGTGTATCCTAACGTTATCATCTGAATATCCAATAGATTTCAACCAGACAGCATATTTTCTTGCAGAGTGCACTGCTTCTGAAGTCCTCTCTCCTCAGCAGCCTACTTGCTCTAACAATCAACCCTTCCCCCACTCTCCTCCTCTTATCCCTCCCTCTCTCCCTCTATACCAGGCCAGTCTGTCAGTGCTGCCTACTTCCCCTCTCTCTACTTCAAAAGTAGCTGTGTGTTTGAGTGTTTGAGTGAGAGTGCGTGTGCGTGTGCGTGTGAAGTCCCCAGTCATGCAAGCTCGAGTGCTGTATCTTCATTTGTGAGATATTAAACAATATGAAAGAGCTGGCCGAGGTCAACAAGCTACCTTTCTCTCCTATAAAATCAAACTTTTAAAATATGTATTTAGTAGGGGCCTAAGTCAATGAAGTGATATAGTCTCTAAAGTAAAGGCTATCTGTTTTATTCAAACAATAATGGCAACTCTGGTGGTTGACCAAAGATATTTAGGCTAAACCATTCAAAGCCTTGTAAAAACGTTTTTAAATGGATGTAGACTAGACTAGAGAGACCCAATGCAGTCAGTCAGTCAAGAGAGGTTGAGCACAAGTCAGCATCCAAACTCTTGTGTCATGGTCTATCGGTCCCTGTTCCTCTTCCTCCAACCCCCATCTGTTCGCCAAGCATTATATTCCCGCAGAAAACAAACGCTCCATTCATACATGCTCCTCTCGCGCTGGCGCAGGAGAATGAAACCATGAGCCCTACATGAGAACAAACTTTCTGGGCCCCGAATGAATGAGCAACCTGGACTCAGGGGTAGACGTAACATAGTAAATGTAAATCCAAAACACTCTAATTATGAATGTTACATTACATATGTGATGTATTCATTTGTGGATGTCCATCATCCATTTCAAATAATATATTACGAATTTGCTAAATGTATATGTTACAGGTTACAATTTGTTGTGGGTAACATTAGCTAGGTGGCTAATGTTAGCTAGGCTAGGGGGTAGGGTTAAAGGAACCTGGTCTCAGAACATTTCATATTATTCTGTATGTAAATCCGAGACACTCCATTTAGTATGATATGTTACGGCCGTATCGGCACTTCTGATTTTTGGGGGGAAATGCATACCAGTTCCTCTATAAAATACAAAGTAGCCTATTGCTGGCCAAGATTCACACAGAGGCAAAACAAGTTGATCAAAGCGGAATGAAGGCAGGACCTTCAGTGAATAGCAGTGGGCATTTATTTCCTGATTCCGCTTTGTTCAAGTTTATTTGGCGCTATTCTGTGAATCTGTGAGTGACAGTAGTCCGTTCGAGATAGTACAGATTGGAAATGTGCCAGCCTTAATGGCATGATGTGCTTTTCCAAGTTGTCAAATGAAGGGTTTGTAAATTTGTTTCAGAATTCTTGTTAATGTAATTCATGAAAGCACCCTTTTAAATATGATCAATCAATTAAAAAACAACATATCAGTGTCACGGTGGTCGTAAGAACTGGACCAAGGTGCAGCATACGTAGAGTTCCACATCTTTATTATAAAGTGAAACTTAAGCAAAACAAAAAAACAATAAACGAACAACGAAACGTGACTACATGATGCACATGCACAAACACAAAATAATATCCCACAAACACAAGTGGGAAAAAGAACTACATCAATATGATCCCCAATTAGAGGCAACGATTACCAGCTGCCTCTGATTGGGAACCAAACCAAAACACCAACGTAGAAATTTTAAACTAGAACACCCCTGGTCACGCCCTGACCTACTGCACCATAGAGAAACAAGGGCTCTCTATGGTCAGGGCGTGACAATCAGCCATTATCGGAATGATCCTTCAGTGCACGTCTGTGGTGCTGCTTGTGTGCCAGTGAGAGTGGGCCATTGCCCAAGGAGAGAGAGGGCAACATTTCAGCAGCAAGTATAAAATAATGACAGACTAACTAACTAGATCACCAATTCAAATCATAACTTGTAGCAGTTATTGCACTAGTTAACTATAGTTAACCAATAATTAATTTTGTTGTTGCCTTTCCACTGTAGAGTCTAAATAAATCTGCACTGTTGGAAAGCTGGGATTCCCCTCCATTAAACAGTGGCCATGTAATTGCGACAACATAAAAAAATATTCTAAGAATAGCCTAATTGACAAATGACTTGCTGTGCATAGATCTCCCCTACAACATACATATTTTAGCCTGATATTTACAGTGAATTTGGAAAGTATTCAGACCCCTTGACCTTTTCCATCTTATTAATCTACACACAATAGCCCATAATGAAAAAGCGAAAACAGGTTTTTATACATTTTTGCAAATGTATTAAATATAAAAAACAGAAATACTTTACTTACATAAGTATCAGACCCTTTGCAATGAGACTCAAAATTGAACTCAGGTGCATCCTGTTTCCATTGATCATCCTTGGGATGTTTCTACAACTTGATTGGAGGCCACCAGTGGTAGATTCAATTGATTGGACATGATTTGGTGTCACGCCCTGATCTGTTTCACCTGTCCTTGTGATTGTCTCCACCCTCTCCAGGTGTTGCTTATTTTCCCTGGTGTATTTATCCCTGTGTTTCCTGTCGCTCTGTGCCAGTTCGTCTTGTCCTCTTTTACTAGTCCTCCCGGTTTTGACCATTGCCTGTTTTTCTGGACTCCATTCCTGCCTGCCTGACCATTCTGCCTGCCCTGACCTCGAGCCTGCCTGCCATTCTGTACCTCTGGAACTCTGAACTGGTTTTGACCTTTTGTCTGTCCATGACCATTCTCTTGACTACCCCTTTTGGATTGTTAATAAACATCTTGGACTCTAACCATCTGCCTCCTGTGTCTGCATCTGGGTCTCGCCTTGTGCCCTTATAATTTTGAAAGGCACACACCTGTCCTCTATATGAGGTCCCACAGTTGACAGTAGAGGTTGAAGGATTAATCGGCATGGCCGATTTAAATTATGGCCGATTTCAAGTTTTCATAACAATCGGTAATCTGCCTTTTTGGACCCCGATTATGGCCGATTACATTGCAATCCATGAGGAAACTGCGTGGCAGGCTGACCACCTGTTACGCGAGTGCAGCGTCAAAAGGATCTTGTGGCTGCAATGAGCCAAGGTAAGTTGCTAGTTCGCATTAAACTTATCTTATAAAAAAAAATCAATCTTCACATAATCACGAGTTAACTGCACATGGTTGATATTACTAGGTTAACTAGCTTGTCCTGTGTTGCATTTAATCAATGCGGTGCCTGTTAATTTATCATCGAATCAGCCTGCTTCAACTTTGCCAAACGGGTGATTTAACAAAAGCGCAATCGTGAAAAGCACATTCGTTGCACAAAAGTACCTAACCATAATCATCAATGCCTTTCTTAAAATCAATACACAGAACTATATATTTTTTTAAACATGCATATTTAGTTAAAATAAATGTATGTTAGCAGCAATATTAGCTAGAGAAATTGTGTCACTTCTCTAGTGTTCAGTGCAAGCAGAGTCAGGGTATTGTCACACCCTGGTCAAAGTATTTTGTGTTTATCTTTATTTATTTGGTCAGGCCAGGGTGTGGCATGGGGTTTTTGTATGTGGTGTGTATGTATGGGGATTGTAGCTAGTGGGGTGTTCTAGCTAAGTCTATGGCTGTCTGAAGTGGTTCTCAATCAGAGGCAGGTGTTTATCGTTGTCTCTGATTGGGAACCATATTTAGGCAGCCATATTCTTTGAGTTTGTCGTGGGTGATTGTCCTTAGTGTCCTGATGTCATTGTTCTGTGTTAGGTTACACAAGTATAGGCTGTTTCGGTTTTCGTTAAGTTTATTGTTTTGGTAGTGTTTGTGTTTAGTGTGTTACTTCATTAAACATGGATTGCAATAGACACGCCGCATTTTGGTCCGACTCTCCTTCTCACCAAGAAAACCGTTACAGAATCACCCACCACAAAGGGACCAAGCAGCGTGTCAACAGGCAAGAACAGCCCAAAGTGGAGTACAGTATGGACTATACTTCTTGGGAGGAGATAGACAGGTGGGCGGTCGACCCAGGGAGAGTGCCGGAGCCCGCCTGGGATTCGATGGAGCAGTGCGCGGAAGGATATAGGAGAATGGAGTTTGCGAAGCAAGCAAGGCGGCGTGGACGGAGGCCCCATAGTCAGCCCCAAAAATGTCTTGGGGGGGGGGGGGGGGGCTCAGGGAGAGTGTGGCAGAGTCAGGAGCCAGACCTGAGCCAACTCTCCCTGTTTATCGTGAGGAGCCAAGGAGGAGACCAGAACCAGAGCCGGTGTTGGAGGTGAACGAAACAGAGACTGTGAAGGAGTTAATGGGGAAATTGGAGGAGAGAGAAATGAGGGAGTTGCTGTGTTGGTGTTTTAAACATGGAATTCGCCCGACGGAGCGTGTCGGGGATTTGATGGCACCTGGGTCAGCGCTCCATACTCATCCTGAGGTGCGTGTTAGTCGGCTGGTGAAGATGGTGCCAGTCTCACGTACCAGGCCTCCTGTGCACCTCCCTAGCCTTGCACGTCCTGTGCCAGCACCGCTCTCAAGATCTCCAGTACGCCTTCACGGTCTAACCCATCCTGTGCCACCTCCACACCCCAGCCCTCCGGTAGCAGCTCCCCGCACCAGGCTTCCTGTGCGTGTCCTCGGCCCAGTACCACCAGTGCCAGCACCACGCATCAGGCCTACAGTGCGCCTCGCCTGTCCAGCGCTGTCGGAGCCCTCCTCCTCTCCAGCGCTGTCGGAGTCTCCCGCCTGTTTAGCGCTGTTAGAGCCTTCCTTCTCTACAGCGCTGCCGGAGTCTCCCGCCTGTTCAGAACTGCCAGTTAGCATAGAGCTGCCAGTTAGCATAGAGCTGCCAGTTAGCATAGAGCTGCCAGTTAGCATAGAGCTGCCAGTCTGCAAGGAGCTGCCAGTCTGCAAGGAGCTGCCAGTCTGCATGGAGCTGCCAGTCTGCAAGGAGCTGCCAGTCTGCAAGGAGCCGCCAGAGCTGCCAGTTAGCATGGAGCAGCCAGAGCCGCCAGTCAGCATGGAGCAGCCAGGGCCGCCAGTCAGCATGGAGCAGCCAGGGCCGCCAGTCAGCATGGAGCAGCCAGGGCCGCCAGTCAGCATGGAGCAGCCAGTCAGCATGGAGCAGCCAGTCAGCATGGAGCAGCCAGAGCAGCCAGTCAGCATGGAGCAGCCAGAGCTGCCAGTCAGCATGGAGCAGCCAGAGCTGCCAGTCAGCATGGAGCAGCCAGTCAGCATGGAGCAGCCAGAGCTGCCAGTCAGCATGGAGCAGCCAGTCAGCATGGAGCAGCCAGAGCTGCCAGTCATCATGGAGCAGCCAGTCAGCATGGAGCAGCCAGATCTGCCAGTCGACCAGACTCTCCCAGATCTGCCAGTCGACCAGACTCTTCTAGATCTGCCAGTCGACCAGACTCTTCCAGATCTGCCAGTCGACCAGACTCTTCCAGATCTGCCAGTCGACCAGACTCTTCCAGATCTGCCAGTCGACCAGACTCTTCCAGATCTGCCAGTCGACCAGACTCTTCCAGATCTGCCAGTCGACCAGACTCTTCCAGATCTGCCAGTCGACCAGACTCTTCCAGATCTGCCAGTCGACCAGACTCTTCCAGATCTGCCAGTCGACCAGACTCTTCCAGATCTGCCAGCCGACCAGACTCTTCCAGATCTGCCAGCCAGCCAGGATCTGGTAGATTCATCAACCTGCCTGAGCTTCCTCTCACTCCTGAGCTTCCTCTCACTCCTGAGCTTCCCCTCAGTTCCGAGCTGCCTCAGTCCCGAGCTGCCCCTCAGTCCCGATCTGCTCCTCAGTCCAGTGGGGTTCTGGGTGAGGACTACTAGGCCATGGTCGGCGGCGAGGGTGGACTATCCAGGGACGCGAGGAGAAGGGACTAAGACATTGATTGAGTGGGGTCCACGTCCCGCGCCGGAGCCGCCACCATGGACAGACGCCCACCCGGACCCTCCCTATTGTTTTGAGGTGCGTTCGGGAGTCCGCACCTTAGGGGGGGGGGTTCTGTCACACCCTGGTCAAAGTATTTTGTGTTTATCTTTATTTATTTGGTCAGGCCAGGGTGTGGCATGGGGTTTTTGAATGTGGTGTGTATGTATGGGGATTGTAGCTAGTGGGGTGTTCTAGCTAAGTCTATGGCTGTCTGAAGTGGTTCTCAATCAGAGGCAGGTGTTTATCGTTGTCTCTGATTGGGAACCATATTTAGGCAGCCATATTCTTTGAGTTTGTCGTGGGTGATTGTCCTTAGTGTCCTGATGTCATTGTTCTGTGTTAGGTTACACAAGTATAGGCTGTTTCGGTTTTCGTTAAGTTTATTGTTTTGGTAGTGTTTGTGTTTAGTGTGTTACTTCATTAAACATGGATTGCAATAGACACGCCGCATTTTGGTCCGACTCTCCTTCTCACCAAGAAAACCGTTACAGGTATATGCAACAGTTTGGGCCACCTGGCTCGGTGCAAACTGTTTCTTCCTAACAAAGACCATAATTACTTTACCAGAATTGTGCATAATTATGACATAACATTGAAGGTTCTGCAATGTAACAGCAATATTTAGACTTAGACTTAGGGTTGCCACCCATTCGACAAAATACTGAATGGTTCCGTATTTCACTGACAGAATAAACGTATTGTTTTTGAAATTATAGTTTCCGGATTTGACCATATTAATGACAAAAGGCTCGTATTTCTGTGTTATAATAAAGCCTATGATTTGATAGAGCAGTCTGACTGAGTGGTGGTAGGCAGCAGCAGGCTCGTAAGCATTCATTCAAACAGCACTTTACTGCGTTTGCGAGCAGCTCTTAGCAATGCAACTCCCGAGATTAGGCTGGCAATACTAAAGTGCCTATAAGAACATCCAATAGTCAAAGGTATATGAAATACAAATGGTATAGAGAAATTGTCAGCGCGTCCTATAATAACTACAACCTAAAACTTCTCAACTGGGAATATTGAAGAACTGGGAATATTGAATCACCAGCGTTCATATGTTCTCATGTTCTGAGCAAGGAATATAAATTTTAGATTTTTTTACATGGCACATATTGCACTTTTACTTTCTTCTCCAACACTGCATTATTTAAACCAAATTGAACATGGTTCATAATTTATTTGAGACTTTATGTGTAGATTGATTAAGATAAAACAGTGGTGGAAAAATAACCAAATTGTCATACTTGATGGAAAGTTACTCAAGTAAAAGTGAAAGTCACCCAGTAAAATATTACTTGAGTAAAAGTCTAATAGTATTTGGTTTAAAATCTACTTCAGTATCAAAAGTAAATATTATTGCTAAAATATACTTAAGTATAAAAAGTAAAAGTATAAATAATTTTAAATTCCTTATATTAAGCAAAGCAGATGGCACCATTTTCTTGTTTTTCAAATTTATAGATAGCCCAGAGCATCCAACACTCAGACATTATTTACAAAAGAAGCATTTGTGTTTAGTGAGTCCGCCAGACCATATGCAGTAGGGATGACCATGTGTTACCTTGAGTGCGTTCATTTTGTAATTTTCCTGTTCTGCTAAGTATTCAAAATGTAATAAGTACTTTAATTACCTTGATCAAGGACACAACTGCAGGAGGTGGTAGGTCTACATGGGAAAAGACACAGTAGCCTCCCAATATCCATAATGCTTGCTTTTTCATGTAGGCTATAATAATAGCAATGAAACGTGTTCAAAGTCATGAAGAAGTCATGGAAAATGTGCGTTAACAGTGATTAATCAACATGTAGTAAGTACTCTAATGGACCGACTTCGACAAAGACGGCTCCTGCACTTCTTCCATCCCAAGTCAAGCACTGATGGTATGTAATTAATTTATGGATGTCCATCACAAGGTAGCAGGGTTTCCGGACATTTGACCGGCAACATTTTAATTTACTGGACATTTGCGAAATTTAACGGAATAATAAGCATTGGGTGCCTAACCTGATTAGTGCGTCCACCCACGCTGCTCGGAATGAAATAAATCACATTTAGAATATGGTAATTAATATTAACAGAACATGCAAGTCGTCTTGTTGGTTGAGCAAAAATAATGTGGACAGTTAATCTTACATGTTCAACGTGCACATCAGAATTCACTTTGAACATGAAAGATTAACTGTCTACATTTACTTTTGCTCAGACAACAAGACGACTAATGAACAGCTAAAATCACTATCCTATGTCAATCTACTATAGTAGAAACGTTTAGGTTAGCTATTATATTGGTCAGCTTGTCGAGCAAGAAATAGCCTATTCCAAACAGACGTGGGACAGATAGATTCCAAATTCATACAACCAATAGGCTACATACAAATTAAAACAACTCTAAAACCAATGAGACCGATGCAACAGATCCAAACGTTTTCCTTAAAATGTTGATAATCTATTATTTCTTCTCATTATAAACACAGAAATACGCATACGGTAGTAGGCTATGCATGAATGTTTGTTCCATAATGCAATTAGCCGGAAAACGCAGTTGTCAAAAGGGCACTGCGTGTGGGAGCGGTTTTATATCTGTTAGAAATGTTGAAAGAGAGGAGATCTAATAGGCTACTTGAAGGCAAGGTAAGACACGCCACATAATATGTATCCTGAACAAAAATATAAATGCAACATGTAAAGTGTTGGTCCCATGACGATTCATGAGCTGAAATAAAAGATCCCAGAAATGTTCCATACGCACAAAAAGCGGATTTCTCTTAAATGTTGTGTACAAATTTGATTACATCCCTGTTTGTGCGAATTTCTCCATTGGCAAGATAATCCATCCCCCTGACAGGTGTGGCATTTCAATAAGATGATTAAACAGCATGATCATTAAACACGTGCACCTTGTGCTGGGGATAATAAAAGGCAACTCTAAAATGTGCAGTTTTGTCACACAACAAAATGCCACAGATATCTCAAGTTTTGAGGGAGCAAGAAATTGGCATGCTGACTGCAGGAATGTCCACCAGAGCTGTTTCCAGATCATTTAATGTCCATTGCTCTACCATAAGCCGCCTCCAACATCGTTTTAGAGAATTTGTCAGTAAGTCCAACCGGCCTCACAACCGCAGACCACGTGTAACCACGCCAGCACAGGACCTCCACATCTGGCTTCTTCACCTGCAGGATCGTCTGAGACCAGCTGATGAAACTGAGAAGTATTTATGTCTGTAATAAAGCCATTTTGTAGGGAAAAACTCATTTTGATTGGCTGGGCCCGGCATCCAGTCATGTGGAATCCATAGATTAGGGCCTAATGAATTCATTTAAATTGACTGATTTCCTTATATGAACTGTAACTCAGTAAAATTGTAGAAATTGTTGCATGTTGCATTAATATTTTTGTTCAGTATATTAAAACTTTCAGGTTTCAAACAATTAAGTATATGTTTTCAAAATGCATACTGCTCATTGCAAAGTGGTGTGTGACCCGGTGATGAAGCCTGCCTTCTGTTGCCGTTAGATGCCACGGATATCTCATACTTCCGACCTCAGTGCATTCAAGACACCTGGGAAAATAACGAACTCCGACTGCGAACAATCTTTTGAACGGTCATCTAACTTGGAATTCCAACTCGGGAAGCTCCGACTTTCCGACCTGAAGATCCCTGACATCAGGATTTGACCTCGTATTTTTCAGGGTTCCCAGTTGTCTTGGTAGCATCACAAGATGCTGCAGGAGCAGCTATTGCACTGTCTGACATATTTTTCCCTCAAAGGCTCTGTATCTGTATGCTGTACACGTGATAAATAAGAATATACATAACGAATATACTGTATACATGCAGCAATTTAATTCCGATAAATTATGCAAATTACCTTATAGACCAATAAGCATGACGAGTCAAATGCATTTACATTTACTGGTATTTCCATCAATGAATAGGCTAAAAAGCATTATTTCACAATGGGATTTTTTCTTCTTCTTCCGGAGAACTGGCCAATGCCAATATGATTTATCTTCCTTTCTGTTATTTTTTGGGGGAACAAAGCCGGCTATTACCGGCTAATGGAAACCCTGGTCCATCATCCATTTCTTATGTTGTGAATTGCAATGTGTACATTATGTTAGGAATTGCAATTTGTACAATATGTTAGGAAGTTTGAAAACATACTATGTGTTACAAATTTGCTAAACGTATCATACGTTACAAATTCCAATTTGTTGGTGCTAATCTTAGCTAGGTGGCTAGTTGGATAATGCTAACATTAGCTAGCTGGCTAACATTAGCTAGGTTAGGGTCGGGGAAGGCTTAGCTAAATTGGGTTAGGGGAAGGGTTAGCTAACATGCTAAGTAGTTGCAAAGTACTTCAAAACATGTAAATATTTGAAAAGTTGCTAATTAGCTAAAATTGCCTGTGATGAGATTCGAACACACAACCATCCACCCATCCATCCTGAACAACTACCCGCCATTTGTTTTTTCCTTAAGTAACCTTCTGTCTTATGTACAGTTGAAGTCGGAAGTTTACATACACTTAGGTTGGAGTCATTAAACCTTGTTTTTCAACCACTCCACAAATGACTTGATAACAAACTATAGTTTTGGCAAGTCAGTTAGGACATCTACTTTGTGCATGACACAAGTAATTTTTCAACAATTATTTACAGACATATTATTTCACTTATAATTCACTGTATCACAATTCCAGTGTGTCAGAAGTTTACATATACTAAGTTGACTGTGGCTTTAAACAGCTTGGAAAATTCCAGAAAATGATGTCATGGCTTTAGAAGCTTCTGATAGGCTAATTGACATCAGTTGAGTCAATTGGAGGTGTACCTGTGGATGTATTTCAAGGCAGACCTTCAAACTCAGTGCCTCTTTGCTTGACGTCATGGGAAAATCAAAAGAAATCAGCCAAGACCTCCGAAAAAAAATTGTAGACCTCCACAAGTCTGGTTCATCCTTGGGAGCAATTTCCAAATGCCTGAAGATACCACGTTCATCGGTACAAGCGATAGTACGCAAGTATAAACACCATGTTGGGACCACGCAGCCGTCATACCGCTCAGGAAGGAAACTCAATCTGTCTCCAATAGATGAATGTTCTTTGGTGCGAAAAGACAAATCAATCCCAGAACAACAGCAAATGACCTTGTGAAGATGCTGGAGGAAACCGGTACAAAGTTTCTATATCCACAGTCAAATGAGTCCTATATCGACATAACCTGAAAGGTTGCTCAGCAAGGAAGAAGCCACTGCTCCAAAACCACCATTAAAAAGCCAGACTACGGTTTGCAACTGCACATGGGGACAAAGATCGTACTTTTTGGAGAAATGTCCTCTGGTCTGATGAAACAAAAATAGAACTGTTTGGCCATAATGACCATCGTTCTGTTTGGAGGGAAAAGGGGGAGGCTTGCAAGCCGAAGAACACCACCCCAACTGTGAAGCACTGGGGTGGCAGCATCATGTTGTGGGGGTGCTTTGCTGCAGTAGGGACTGGTGCACTTCACAAAATAGATGGCATCATGAGGTAAGAAAATTATGTGGATATATATTGAAGCAACATGTCAGGAAGTTAAAGCTTGGTCGCAAATGGGTCTTCCAAATGGACAATGACCCCAAGCATACTTCCAAAGTTGTGGCAAAATAGCTTTAAGGACACCAAAGTCAAGGTATTGGAGTGGCCATCACAAAGCCCTGACCTCAATCCTATAGAAAGTTTGACTGAAAAGTGAAAACTGAAAAGGCGTGTGTGAGCAAGGAGGCCTACAAAACTGACTCCGTTACAGCAGCTCTGTCAGGAGGAATGGGCCATAATACTTATTGTGGGAAGCTTTTGGAAGGCTACCAGAAACGTTTGGCCCAAGTTAAACAATTTAAAGGCAATGCTACCAAGGACTAATTGAGTGTATGTAAACTTCTGACCCACTGGGAGTGTGATGAAAGAAGTAAAAGCTTAAATAAATCATTCTCTCTACTATTATTCTGACATTTCACATTCTTAAAATAAAGTGGTGATCCTAACTGACCTAAGACAGGGAATTTTTACTAGGATTAAATTTCAGAAATTGTGAAAAAAATGAGTTTAAATGTAGTTGGCTAAGGTGTATGTACACCTCCGACTTCAACTGTACCTCTCAGTCAAATCAAATCAAGTTTAATTTGTTACATGTGCCGAATACAACAGGTCTAGACTTTACCGTGAAATGCTTACTTGCTCACAAGCCCTTTCCCAAAAATGCTGAGTTAAAACAGTAAAATATATTTCAAATGAATATGGGTAAAAGTGACTAGGCAATCAGGATAGATAAGAGTAGCAGCAGCATATCTGAAGAGTGCTAAAGTGTGTCTATGTGTGTGTGTGTGTGTCATCAATATGTGTTTGCAATATGTGTTTTCTGTGTATCCATTAAAACAAAGTTATACTGTAGTATAACTTGGGTCAATCGTTTCGGGTATGCAGTGTGAGTGTGTGTGTGTGTGTGTGTGTGTGTGTGTGTGTGTGTGTGTGTGTGTGTGTGAATGTGTGTGTTGGATAGTGGAGGCTGGTGGGAGGAGCTATAGCCTCCACTGGTGTTAGAGTGTCAGTGTGGTATGTGTAGAATTTTTGGGTAGAGTCCAGTGAGTGTGCATAGAGCCAGTGCAAGAACTGTGCATTCGGAAAGTATTCAGGCCCCTTGACTTTTTCCACGCTACAGCCTTCTCCTAAAATAATCAATTTACACACAATACTCCATAATGTCAAAGCTAAAACAGGTTTTTAGAAGTGTTTTCAAATTTATATAAAAAAAAACTTTAATATCACATTTACGTAAGTATTCCGACCATTTACTCATTACTTTGTTGAAGCACTTTTGGCACCGTTTACAGCCTCGAGTCTTCTTGGGTATGACGCTACAAGCATGGCACACCTGTATTTAGTGAGTTTCTCCCATTCTTCTCTGCAGATCCTCTCAAGCTCTGTCAGGTTGGATGGGGAGTGGCGCTGCACAGCTATTTTCAGGTCTCTCCAGAGATGTTCGGTCGGGTTCAAGTCTGGGCTCTGGCTGGTCCACTCAAGGACATTCAGAGACTTGTACCGAAGCCACTCCTGTGTTGTCTTGGCTGTGTGCTTAGAGTCATTGTCCTGTTGGAAGGTGAACTTTCGCCCCGGTCTGAGGTCCTGAGCACTCTGGAGCACATTTTCATCATGGATATCTCTGTACTTTACTCCGTTCATCTTTGCCTCGATCCTGACTAGTCTACCAGTTCCTGTCGCTGAAAAACATCCTCACAGCATGATTCTGCACCGTAGGAATTGTGCCAGGTTTCCTCCAGATGTGACGCTTGGCATTCAGGCCAAGGAGTTCAATCTTAGTTTCATCAGACCAGAGACTTCTCCCCTTCCTCCCCCATTAACGTGCCACTCACCTCCTGTGACCTACACAGAGTAGCTGGACCAGTCAGTTGGTCAAAGTGGTTTGAGGTTTGCTTTTTTTTAACAACTTGTGGTTTAGGCTACTTTATGGAAATTCCATGTTTTATGGATGGATTTTCTTGGTTTTAAGATTAAACACATTTTGGTACTAATTATGTTTGAATTGTTACAAAAATGTCTTACACTATTAGAGCCTACTGTTATAAAATGATGTGACCCACAGTTGCATGGTCACGTGGTGATTTATTATTATCATCAATGCCTTCACGAGTGTGTGTGTGTGTGCCTGCAATCATGCCTGTAGCCTACATGTGTACATGTTTGTGTCTAGACTACATGTCTGAAAGTTGAAAATGAACCTCAAAATATGCATCACATTACTGAGTGAGGCATGGGCCTCCCTAGCCTAGCTAGACAGCAACATTTCCCATGTGTTGCTCATTCAAATGTCACATACCTATCTTCACCCCACGCACCTCCCACTGGACACAGACGTCAATTCAACGTCGGTTCAACGTAATTTCATTGAAATTATGTCGAAACAACATTGATTCAACCAGTGTGTGCCCAGTGGTCTCCCTCCTCCCTCTACATCTGTATCTGATTCCACTGCTCTTTCTCTCGTACAGTCTCTTTCTCTTTCTCTCTCTCTCTCTCTCTCACCCTCACCTTAATACATTCTCTCTCTCAAACACGTACAAACTTCCCCTGCTCTCTCTATACCCTCTCTTCTTACACACTTGTATACAGTATATCTCTCGCTATCTCTCTCTCTCTCTCTCTGATCTCTCTTTGTCTCACACAGATGTGCCAAAGGCCACAGACCCCCGTCTCTCTATACCCTATATTCTTACACATAGTCTTTTTCTCTCACTCTGGTCTCTCTCTATCTTTGGTCTCTGGTCTCTCTCTGTCTGTTATTTCAAGAATGATGGAGCCTATGGAAAAAAGCATTGAGTCTGCTGTACACTCCGTTCTTATAGATATCATTGTATCCCTTGAATTCCACATGTTCAACCACTCAGACAGTGTTTCAGGCTCTCACTCTGTCTCTCATCTCTCAATTCAATTCAAGGGGCTTTACTGGCATGGGAAAGAAATGTTTACATTGCCAAAGCAAGTGAAATGGATAAACAGAAGTGAAACAAACAATAAAAAGTGAACAGTAAATATTACTCTCTCTATATGTGGGGTGAAAACAGTAATATATAGGCCTAATGATTCACATGAGCCTGCTCTTAATTGGGGGAAATGTAAACCAATAGTTTAGCAGAACATTTTGTGAATTTGGAAGTGTGGAAATGTCATTGAAGTGAACGCAGACAAGCAAGAAGTACCTGAAAAGGCCATTAGTAACGCAACAGTGCGACCTAGTGGTAATACATTTTGTCTTCCTCGGACATCATGTTTACTTTGACAGTAACTCCATGCAACTTTTTCTACTATGGATAGATCTATGCATTACAGCATATCTACTTGGAAATGTATCTCCCTGTTTGGAGTGGTTTACGCGGCAATAATCACTGTTTATTTACAGATTTAAAGATAACCTTTTGACGTCACTAAAGTTCCGTCAAAATTGTACCTGACAGCGGTGGGATTCGAACCCACGCCCCCGAAGAGACTGGAGCCTTAATCCAGCGCCTTAGACCGCTCGGCCACGCTATCTTACGTCGACAAACGCACGAGAACGAATGGTATCCTACATAACAACATTACTATATTTATTTTCACATGCACTGGAAATATAATTATATTTTTATGATTTGATATTGATACAAAATAGATGATATTGTCAATTCAGTTGCAATCATTTATTAAATTCTGAAATCATAAACTCCAAATGTTAACCAACTTCACACTTTATTTTGCCTGCTTGAATATGAGACAGGTATAAAAAGATTCACATTTAGGCTACAGTTGTTATACATTTTTTATTTAATTTCGAGACCATACAACACTTCAACTGTCAGCCAATTAACACTTTATTGAGCTGCTTCAATATGAAACAGCCTAGCAACTTCTTGTAATATACAAGGATGAGTTGTTGAGTTTTCATTTTCAAATTTAGCTAGACCTGAATCAATGAATCAATACCAAATCAGTTGTATCAGTTAATGAATCAATCAATTAAAGATGAGTGACAAAATATTCAACAAAAACATTGTGATTCACTTCTAAAACACAAAATATGAACTATTTGAAAAGAGAAGTTTACAACATAGGAAGACAAAAAAAAACAAGAAAACTGTACAAACTTGAAGTAGCTATAATGCGTACTCTTCCCCAATCGCAAACAAATATTTGTATGTCTAAAATGTATAAATGACCAAACATTTAAAAGTGAAAATTAGACCCTATCATGTTGCCATGTGGCTATAGAACTGCTGGCATTGTGTACTATAGCAGAGCACCAGAGCCATGTTCCTAGGGGGCTGGCCCAGTTGCACCACAACACATTGGTTTTAACTTTACATAAGTGAAACTGCAGATACACCTGGATCTGCATTTTCTGAATCCTCAACTAGATCCAGGAAAAACAGAATTGAGCGATCCCATGAGATGGGATTCATAAAACATAAAAGGGCCCTGAGTTTTTCCTTGCCACAGCCTGACTGGGAAAACTCCAGGCCCTAGTCGGCCTACTGCCTGGGCATTTTCCTTGTCAGGTCACGGGGTCAGGACAAAAATCTGGGTACCTAACTTGATGGAAGGTGTGTGTGTGTTTGTCTGTTCCCTGAGGTCTTCACCAAGGCCTCCACATGGAGGGGTCTCCCCCGGGGGGTGAGAAAGGGGACAGGGGGGCGGGGTGAAACACCCCAGGCTGGGGTAGATTGGGGGAGCAAGGAGGGGAGGAGGAGACAGACTTCTGCTGATCCCTCCCATCTCTACCAGAATGTACCTGGCTGCAAAGGGCGTGGAGTGGTGAGCTTCCTATTGGTGGGGGTGATGGCTGCAAGGGGGGCGTGGCATGATGCATCTGTAAACAGCAAGGCTGGAGTGACTGCGCTCCACCTCCAGATGACAGAGAAAGTGGAGACTGGGGTGGGGAGACAGGCCCAGATCCAGACATGGGACTACCACCATTACTACTACCACCACCAATGCAACCACAGTTACTATTACTCATACCAATAGCCCTAGTCGGAGTCCCATTGATACCATTGGTCCCATTGCCACCAGTGTTCCCAGCCCCAGTCTCAGAGCTGATGTGGGGCAAAGACTTGAGCAGGTGGTTGAGGAGCCGGGCCCCCAGTGGCTTGTCCATGCCTGGGCAGCTCTTGAGCAGGTTGTGGACCTCATGCATACATTGAATGTATCCACTGCTGTAGCGCTGCCGGGAGTCAAACCCTATACTGGGACCAGAAGGGGAACCTAGAGAGAGATACGAACACAAGGGGGAAGTGGTGAGGGTTGAACACCAACTCACAGGTTTAGTAGGCCTACAATGTATATTAGTAGCCTAGTGGTTAGAGCATTGGACTAGTAACCGGAAGGTTGCAAGTTCAAACCCCCGAGCTGACAAGGTACAAAATCTTTCGTTCTGCCCCTGAACAGGCAGTTAACCCACTGTTCCTAGGCCGTCATTGAAAATAAGAATTTGTTCTTAACTGATTTGCCTAGATAAATAAAGGTAAAAAAAATATATATATATAGTAGGGTATGCAGTATATTGATGGTATTATGGACTAATGAATATGCAGTGAGCTTTGTGAGCAAGTTTATAGCAGTCAATATAATTTTTTCTTTAAATAACTTGAAATAAAACAAATCAGCTGATATCAACTCGTTAAATGTGTGATCAGGGTAGCGAAGGAGTTTCTTTCCCATTCCCTGGCTTGTTTTTAATCCCAGTTTGTCTCTTGTTGTCAATCATTTGACTGATTTGACCCAATAGGAGATCATTGATATGTAGAGTGAAGGACCCCTATTGGGCGACATTATTCAGTGATTGACAACGCATGATAATCCTGCACATCATGGGAGGTTCCAAGGCTTCCATCACTGTAAGAATTTTAAACAGGTTATGTATGTTCTGTTCGAATTTAGAACAATGTTTTAAGAACGAAAACAGCCAAGTGGACTACTGTCCCCCGAAGTGACGGTGTGTGTGTGTGTGTGTGTGTGTGTGTGTGTGTGTTAGGCACTTACCTGAACCGTGACCCTTCTGCAGACCCTCCATATGTTGCACAGTAACCTCCAGTACATCAGCCTTCTCCAGTTTAGATTGCTGTGTAAAGAGGAGTGATTCAGAAGGAGATGGGAGGAAGAATTTAATTTGCAATTGCACTCTCAAAATATTCTCATCGTGTGTGTGTACTCACATCCAGGTTGTATGCATCCACCATGATTCCTTTCAGTTGTTCCAGACTGCAGTTGATGCGCTCCCGCCTCTTTTTCTCAATTAGAGGCTTCCGCAACTATCAATCAAATCAACAGGCCAATTAATGTATCTGTCTACATATTAACCCAATTGACGCCTTGGCGATTGTTTAAACCTTTACAGTGACCATTTATGATTTTTCAAAGTAAAGGCATAAAGACATAGAAAACCACCCATGTTAATCAATGTTGATCTAAACTAATCAATCCGTTTTGCTGTGGTTTGAAAGGATTTGAATGGATGCAATCAGAAATTGTTGTTACATTTCAGTGGTTTGAATGTAATATTTGGGGAAATGTGATTTTGATACTCAGATCAAGTCTGCAATAGACACTTTGGAATAAGAACACCCTAGCCGAGCCCTCTTTGGCCACCCACCCCCCACCTGCGAATACAAAGTCTGCAAACTCAACCAACTCTCTGCACATTGCATCAATGCATGCATCTTATTATCTGTGGTAGTACAGTATGCATGCTTTTATTTTCATGATGCATGAATGCAATTAAGGGTTTTAACTCCAAAATGGTTTTACTAAGCACAATTCCTGCACAACCCTTTACTTGATGTATTACCCAGTTCCTTAAATGACGCCCAAATGCATCATATCGAAACCTTTTCATATAGGCCAATTTGATTGCAGCAAGCTTACCTTTCGTTCTTCTTTAGCGCTAAAATTCCTCTCGCGCCCATTTCCCCGGTGTCCCATGTTGAAGGCCGTCATCCTCGAGCTGCAAGGCGCACGCACCAAACCACCTGACGAACTGAGAGCTCCACAGTCCACACTATCTGTGTCCTTGTGGGCCCCTCTCTTCTGCAGCTATAGTCCCCCACACAACTCAGTTTACACTGTTTTAGTATTTTATGAGCGAATAGTTCAACAGAGAGGGAGAAAGGAGCACTGGAGTAGGGGTACATACATGTATATATGCATTTTACGCACCACAGCCTCGCGCCCCCAACACCTCCACCCACCAACATTACCATGACAATGTGTGGGTGCTCTCTCTCCCGAACTTTCCCACAGCCCTGCCGTGGGCACGTTTCATGGCACAGGGTCCGATTCTCCCCGCTGTTGTCAAGCGGGAGAATAGGGAGGGTGGGGGAGGGGCGCGTTCGGGTGAAGGGGGTGGGGACGCTTACGGGTTTCGACACGTAGAGCACGGATGGAAAAGGGAGTTCTGAAAGGTGATGCGCAAATAATTTCATCGCTACGTAGAATGTTATGATCGATGATATCGTCTCGGAATTAGGAAGCGATTTTGCGGGTAAGTAACCTGGTCCAGTGCTAAAATTGCCGAACTAAAGGTAATTGACATGATGATAATTCCGTTACAGTTGCCAATGATAACACATCATTACCCTCCATAAAGTGTCACTATAATTTTCTACTTAGTTCATCTATGCCTGTAATCCATGTATTAATAAGAAAACGGCAATCCTCTGTTAAGAAAATGTATTGATTTAGACATAAACAACAGGTAATCGAAGAAACTGCACAAATAACTAGCCTTCAGACATTTCAGCACCCAAACACAAAAGAAAGTCTGACGGGATGAAAAAAAGTTGCACAACAATAGCAGCTAAAGAGACAACACTTATTTTCAATATCGCTATAGGAGAATCCTCAACCTATTATCCCTGTCCCTTCTCCCTGCCACCTTTCTTTTCCCTGCCCCCTTTCCTGAGCTTCTTTACCAACCCCTCCCCCTCTTATTATTGTGTCGTCGTCGTCGTCCCCCCTCTGGACACACTCCAGTGGTTAAGGTCTCCCTCTTTCTTTTCTACCCTATAGTCCGGCCGTAATGACCCCCAATTAACAGAAGAATGGTCTGTGTGCTAAAGCCTTAATGGCTATCTTATTAAGTCCTTCAACCACCCCCCCCCCCCCCCCCCCCCTCCCCTCCTTCAGCTCACTCCTGCACCAGATCAATGTTTTCGGGCGTGCGGGAGGGAATGGTGTTAAATTATTAAGGCCTATAGACTATAGCCTGGTCTGCGACAGTCACGGACTTTGTTCTGAAATTGGTCATCTCTACAAATCGACTATAAAGCATGAACAATTCTAAGTATATTTACAAGGCTTACCTATAGGCCTACTTCCAAGTATAAGTCAGCCTAAGGTAGTTTGTTTGATAACCTACGAGGCTTAGTGGTTGCTGTAATAGATATGGCCTAAATAAACAGTTGTGTTTCTTACTTTGTGTTCGGGGTATCCCCCTTGGGGTGGTTGTTTGGTTGTTTGCACTTTGCAGACTGTGGTAGTGACTTCGTGACCTTTTCTCATCTACAGAGAGATGCGACTGGAGCAACACAGTTCAATAGAGGTCAGATACTTCACACAGATACCTATCTATTGAGGTGCTAATACGAACACACATGCAGGCGCACACACAAGCGTGATTTGCACACGCACACACACACACACACGCAACTTCTTTCAAACTGCACGCAGAGACAAATGGTGTCGACAAGTTCATCTGACTCTGCGGGGTTTGTCCCTTTAACCACTCTCCTGTATTCTCTCACACACACACACTGTCACACAGACCAAGGAGCAGTTTGTCATCAACATACTGGAGAGGCCTGCAGGCAGACCAGAACACATAATGATAACCTTAGTTAAAATGTTAAGTATGCAAAATAAAAAGTTGACTAAAGTGATTCCAATCTCGATTAAAATGCAATGTGGAGCACTGTTTGGAGAGCAGCTGCCAGCCTGCACCCTTTTCTCTCACTTTTAGAAAGCAATTCATCCATTTTAATCCTACTTCATAACACAATGGGTGTGAATACTGAATACTACAAAAGTCAATGGGTGTGAATACTTTCTGAAGGCACTGTATATACACTCCATGGCCATAGGTATGTGGATGCTGCTCGTCGAACATCTCATTCCACAATCATGGGCATTAATATGGAGTTGGTCCCCCCCCCATTGCTGCCATAACAGCATCCACTCTTCTGGGAAGGCTTTCCACTAGATGTTGGAACATTGCTGCGGGGACTGGCTTCCATTCAGCTGCAAGAGCATTAGTGAGGTCGGGCACTGATGTTGGGCGATTTGGCCTGGCTCGCAGTTGTTCCAATTCATCCCAAAGGTGTTCGATGGGGTTGAGGTCAGGGCTCTGTGCAGGCCAGTCAAGTTCTTCCACACCGATCTCAACAAACCATTTCTGTATAGACTTCACTTTTGTGCACGGGGGCATTGTCATGCTGAAAGAAGAAAGGGCCTTCCCCAAACCGTTGCCACAAAGTAAGAAGCACAGAGTCATCTAAAATTGTATTTTATGCTGTAAAATATTTTCCACTGGAACTAAGGGGCCTAGACCGAACCATGAAAAACAGCCCCAGACCCTTATTCCTCCTCCAACTTTACAGTTGGCACTATGGGCAAGTAGCGTTCTCTTGGCATCCACCAAACCTAGATTAGTTTGAGTTTGGAACTCAGTAGTGAGTGTTGCAACCGAGGACAGACCATCTCTACGAGCTAAACGCTTCAGCACTCGGCGGCCCCATTCTGTGAGCTTGTGTGGCCTACCACTTCGCGGCTGAGCCGTTGTTGCCCCTAGACTTTTCCACTTCACAATACCAACACGTACAGTCGACTGGGGCAACTCTAGCAGGGCAGAATTGTTCAAACTGACTTGTTGGAAAGGTGACATCCTATGACAGTGCCACGTGGAAAGTCACTGAGCTCTTCAGTATGGGCCATTCTACTGCCAATGTTCGTCTATGGATACTGCATGATGGTGTGCTTAATTTAATCACCTGTCAGCAACGGGTGTGACTGAATTAGCCAAATCCACTAATTTGAAGGAGTGTTCACATAATTTTGGCCATAATTTTGTTTCTTTAAAAAAAGAACCATTGAAACAGCCTGATTTTTGGGGTGCATGACGCCCTTGGATACAATGCTTCAATATTCTCCGAATGTTTCCCTTCCCTGGCGAATAATGTAGACGGACAAATGAAATAATTACGCACACATTATGAGGAACATCTCTGAATGCAGCAGCGCAATCAGATAAAATTTGACTACCCGAAATACATAGGTTTGACAAGGTGAAGTGTAGATTAAAAAGGCACATGTATATTTTCCTTTTGTTGGCAAAAACTGGATGAATCAACGTTGTTTCCACGTCATTATTATTTAAAAAAAAATCTATGTGATGATGTTGAATCAATGTGGAAAATTGATCGGATTTGAAATAAGTCATCAATGTAAGGGAATTTAGTAATTGTTTTATTTCTTTTTACCTAAATCCAATGACAGGGTGACATTTTTCATTGAATTCACATTGAATTCACATTGAATTCACATTGAATTCACATTCGTTGACAACTTAACCATATGTAAATCAATACTAGATGTTGATTAATAAATGATTGTCTATTTCGCCAATATTTTCTTATTTTTTTGCAAAAAGAGGTAGTGTGTAGTTCCAGTAGTTAGCTACACCGCTACGTGGCAAAAACATAATTAACTACTGAAAACACTTCCAAGATTTAAGTTGAGCTCAATTACCACCAAGCTACAGCAAAATGTAGTTAAATTGCTAGTTGAACTACATGTAATTCACTACTCCACAACACTGGTACTGATGTTTTATTCTCATAAATGCAATGGTGTAACAATGCACCTCTCAGCACCTGAGAGGAAGATGTGAGTTGGGGACATGCAACGCTTCCTTATGTAGCAGTAAAATTATTCAGGCTACTCAAAATCATTCAAGCTTCAGTTACTGTAGATATATTGCTGCATTGCCTTTGCAAATGGTCAGTGTTAAGTTCTCTTCAGGCAGGGAATGTGAGAAAAACACTTCAAAACTTGATCTAGATTTACAAAACAAACATTCTAAATACATTTCATGACGTTACAATATTTTGCCAATTCAAAATAACCGTTTATAAAAGAGCTTACTCATTGTATCATCGTTCAAGATCATTAACATATATTATACAATGGGTGGGTCTAATCCTGATTGCTGATTGGTTAAAACTGCATTCCAGCCGGTGTCTATTCCACAAGTTACCACTGGCTAAATCAATGGCGTTAAAATGGCGTTTACTCTGTTCCACCTGACTGCGCAATCCACTGTCTCATCAGCCCAGCCAGGCACTTTATTAACTCGATCTCCACTATAAAAGTAATCTAGACATTATCGCATATTTCTTTTAGACTAACATTTCATTTTCAACTGTGGAGATTTGTATAAACCTTGCTGTCTTTCTCTCAAACATTTGCAACATTGTTTTAATATTGAATTCCGATCTCCAGCTGTCCCATAGCAATGAATGTGTCGGGAGTCGGGACGAGACAGACAGGCAGGCAGCATTTCTCAGCCAGTCGAAATCCTGAATCAGCTGGCATCATTTGTATGGATATATACAAAGAAATGTCAATTGAAAAAAGGTAAAACGCAATGAAGTGCAGCTAGTTTCCAGTTTTTCCAGCCTCAGTTTGAGGTGATTGTGTTAGCTGTGTTGTTGGCTGGCTCCTCTGAACAACAGTGTCCTGACGAGAGAGCACATCTTCTATGCCAGGCGAAATCGCGCCTCATTAGCTCATTGTTATGGATGTATCCAAATAAATGTCACTAGAAAACAGCTTGAACAAATGAAAATGCAGCTACTTTGCTGTTATTCTGACTGCACTTTTTGACGTGACTGTAAGTTAGCCGTAGTAGGCTTGCTAGCAAGCAAGGGATACACTTCGTGGTGAAGGAAGTTTCCAACCACGGACCGCTTCCTTGTTGAGATTCAATTGGCACGTGCATTTGGGCTGAGTTGCCATCTTAGAGCAACAGCAATGAGCAAACAGTCGGTGATTGTGTTTGATTGACGTTTCTCGAAAAAGCATGGATTTCAGCAAACAAAGAAAGGCACGCAACTAAAGAGTACAAACATAGACACAAGGTAAGCGTTTCATAATTACAAAATGTTTAAGCATTGACCTGAATTACACAAAGCCTGGCCTCTGTCCACTCTGTTGGTGTATTTCATCAGAAAGTTTAGTTAGCTACTCTTCATCAACCAATTCATGTCAGTGAAAGGCTAAAAAGTCAACAAAACAGGATTCCCAAAGCAAAGACCCAGCAGGAATTAGTAGATCCCGACACCATTTGAGCCATGGACACCTGGGCCTGCATCATTTAGCCTCATGTGTAACATCTGCAAACGTCAATAACCGATGCAGCTCTGTAGACGAGGCAGCTCTGTAGACGAGGCTTCATTGGATAAAAGTTCAATGAGAATCGTATGCCTGTGGATCCTTTTATAAATTCACAATTGTTATAAAGACTCCACATTTGAACTATATTTAAAGTCTTTCAGGTATAGACAGGTCCCATGGATCCCCTCGTGTTGATCCCCTCAGAGCTGTGACTGTTTACAGGGAACATCCATAATGCCCAAATGTTAGACTCCGTCCCCCTAATGTTCAAGAGACTGTTACGCCCTTGATGGAACATCTTTAAAGTATCGACTGGTCCTCTGGATTCCCTGTTGTTCCTCTAAGAGCTGTTCTGACAGAATCCTTATCCATCTTCCTCCTGAACGTCTCTGTTGTGAAGTAGTAGGCTAGTGGGTCCAACATGGCATTCAGACAGGCCACCATTAGGCTGCAATAATAATAATAATAATAATATTTTTAATAACAAAATAATAAGTCATATTAATTCAAATACAACAGACAAGAAATGTACAACATTAATAGATACAGTAAACCTAAAGCTACCTACCTATAGTGGTATGCTGCCAGAAGGGGGCATGTTATCGCCTCCCTATGGACATAGAGGAGGGCCAGAGTCCCATGGTAGGGCAGGAAACAGGTGAGGAATATCACCAGGCTGATGGTGATCATCCTCTGAATCTTCCCAGAGTCGATGAAGTTTGTTTGGGCTATGGAGCTCCTTGTGATGGCCTGGATCAATGCCCAGGAACAGACTAACATCACCAATAAGGGGATGCCGAAGCCGACGGTTAAAGTCGAGGCGACCGCCATGGGCTGCATGGCGTATACTGGGAGGTTCCCGAAACAATTGACCTCAATGTCCTTGGACACCTCTCTAAAGAGAGAGGGTACAGAGAGAGAGGGAGAGAGAGAGGGAAGAGAGGGAGAGAAAGAGAGGGAGAGAAAAAAAGAGAAAGAGAAAGAAAAAGAGAGAAAGAAAGAAGGAGAGAGAGAAAGAGAAGAGAGAATATCAGTGGCTATAGAAATGAAAATATGTTTAGGACTGATGTGATGTTATAGGGCCATGAGATCTCTCTGACCAGGGTCTGTATTCATAAAGCGTTTCAGAGCAGGAGTGCTGAACTAGGATCAGGTCCTCCCTCCCCTGTCCATGTAGTCTTGTTAAGTGTGATCGAAAAGGCTAAACAGATCTTACATCAGCAGTCATGTTAACCTGACCAGGAAAAACTATTGGCCCTAGTTGTATCCTATACCTGCGTTTGGAGATGTAGATGGGGAGGCTGGCGCCTGCCGTGAGCAGCCACACCCCAAGGCAGACCAGCGGGGCTTTCTTACGCCCCTCCTGGACCCAGGACAACATGGGTAGGCACACGGCCATGCAGCGGTCGAAACACATGCAGGTGAGGAGGAATATGCTGCCATACATGTTGACCAGAAGAACCAGGCCCATCCCTGAAATGAATGAATGAATGAAGAAGAAGAAAAATAAGAATATACTTGACTAAATTGACATGTTATAGACCCCAGCCCTGGTAACAACCCCGAGCCAGCCATTACCTTCACACAAGACCTGAGGTAACCCGGACAAGCCCAGATGGTAGTAGATCCTCAGGGGCAGAGTGAGGACCAGGAGGAGGTCTGCGATGGCCAGGTTTGTCATGTAGACCATGGTGTGGGACCACAACTTGGTATAACAGAAGAAGACTACCAGTGCTGTAAGGTTGAACATTGAAAATGGAAAAAAAAAGCTTAAATTGCAACACAGGTGAGTGCTGCGGTTGTATTTTTACAGGCTTTGGTTTTTCCATTCAGCATATGGGGTGCACCGATTGGTGTCACCTTGCTAGTCACTATGTGTTACACCTGTGCTGGCTTGTCCATCTTGTTAGTCAGAAAGTGTTTCACCTGTGCTGGCCCAGGTGCTGTTTAAGAGTGGCTGGCCCAGTGATCCATTTGGTCTGGATAGATGCAAAGAGTTAACGCCTTTAGTTGGCTCTCCCTATTATTATTCTATACAAACAATCCTTTGAAGGAAACTGTTGATGGGGACAGAATAGGGTCGGACCATCAAATAATTTGCATATACATCACTCTTACAGAATTTCCACATGGGAGAGGATATTGGAAATTCTATCAAAGCCTATTGGATGCTAACTTGTTTTTAACCAGGACAGAATAATTTATAACTGACGTTTTCCGACATAACATAGATCCCCTTATTGTATGGGACACTTTTAAATGTGTCTTTAGAGGCCATGCAATCCAATATCAGTTGTACAGGAAGACTCATGTGAAGGCCAAATTACAGAGGAGAAACTTCTTGATGCAATTAAAGCCTTTAAGTCCGGGAAAACGCCAGGGCTGGATGACATACCAGTTAAGGTATGCCAAACCTTTTACGATGTACGCAGAGGACCGTTATTAGCATGTTTTAACCACTCCTATAAAAATGGTAGATTATCAGATACTCAACAAGGTCTGATTTCATTACTAGTGAAAAAGGACCAAGTGGTAAAAATAAAGATCCAGTCCATTTAAAAAAAATGGAGGCCCCTTACAACACTGTTATACAATTGTGGCAAAATGCATAGCGGATAGAATTGAAATGGTATTGTCGGATATTGTTCATCCTAATCAGACAGGTTTTTTTACACAGACGATACAATGGAGATAATATAAGACAAGTACTGGAAACAATAGAGCACTATGAAAAATCTGTGAAACCAGGCCTGGTATTCACATAGCTGACTTTGAAAAGGCTTTTGATAATGTTGACTCAAATGTATTTATAAATGCCTGGAATATTTCCATTTTGGAGAATCTCTTAAACAATGGGTTACATTGTTATTTTAGATTTTTTATTGAACCTTTATTTAAGTAGGCAAGTCAGTTAAGAACAAATTCTTATTTACAATGACGGCCTACGCCGGCCAAACCCAGACGATGCTGGGCCAATTGTGCGCTGCCCTATGGGACTCCCAATCACGGCCGGTTGTGATACAACCTGTATAGTAACCCTAGGTGTGAAATATTAAATAATGGCTACTTCTCAGAAAGTATTAAACTGTCAAGAGGAGAAAAACAAGGTTGTCCACTATCAGCATATTTATTTATTATGGCCAACAAAATGTTAGCTATTAAAATCAGATCTAACAATAATATCAAGCGGCTAGAAATCCAGGGCTTAAAAACAAAGGTGTCATTGTACGTTTTCTTTTAAATCCACAATTTGGATCCCTCCACAGCCTCATAGAGGATCTAAATACCCTTTCTAACCTTTCTGGAATACAACCAAATGATGATAAGTGTCACGTTCTGACCTTAGTTTCTTTGTTTTGTCTTTGTTTTAGTATGGTCAGGGCATGAGTTGGGGCGGGCAGTCTATGTTTGTTTTTCTATGTTGTATTTTGCGTTTGGCCTGGTATGTTTCTCAATCAGAGGCAGGTGTCGTTAGTTGTCTCTGATTGAGAATCATACTTAGGTAGCCTTTTCCCACCAGTGTTTCGTGGGTGATTGATTTCTGTGTCTGTGTGTTCCACACGGAACTGTTTCGGTTTTCATTTCTGTCTTTCAATTTGTTATTTTGTATTTTCGTGTTCAGTGATTTTGTTCAATAAAACATGACGAACACGTACCACGCTGCATATTGGTCCGATCTCTCATACTCCTCGTCAGAGGAGGACGAATCCCGTTACAATAAGTGTAATAATATATTGCATATTGGATCACAAAAAAATCTAACTTTTACATTACTGTGTAGTTTACCAATAAAATGGTCTGACTGTGATGTGGACATATTCGTTATTCAGATCCCAAAATAAATAAATGATCTTACTACAATACCTTTTAATAGAAAGTTAGCAAAAATAGATAAGATCTTGTTACCATGGAAAGGAAAATACCTGTATTTGTGGAAAAATCACCCTGGTTAACTCTTTTGTCATATCCCAGTGTACCTATTTACTTATGGCCTTGCCTACGCCTAGCAACTTGTTTTTTAAATGATATGTGCAAAAAATATTTCATTTGATTTAGAATGGCTACCCAGACAAAACTAAACAGGCTATTTACATAATGAAAATGAATTCGGGAGGGTAGAAATGATTAAATATTAAAGCATTAGACCTCTCACTAAAGGCTGCAGTCATACATAAATCCAAACTAGTTTTCCAGTAGATTATTAAGAAAGACTCACCCTTTGTTCAATAATTGCCCTTTTCCCTTTACAACATTTCACTATTTGAAAATGAAATCATCTCAAAAATATTTGTATTTTTAAAACAAGCCATAGAAAGTTGATTGTAATTTCAGTTTTATCCACCAGAAAAGACAGAACAAATAATACAATAAATATTATGGTTAAATATACTAATTGATTAAAAAAAACATACTTTTTTGGAAAAAAATATTAATCTTTGTCAGTTATATCATAAAGAGGACTGGTGAAGTCATGTCACACATGCAGCTAACAAAAATGTATGGAAATGTCTCCTCTACCCAAAATACAAAATACAACCATCCAATTGCAGAATAACCGCAAAAATGGAAGAGGCAAGTGGAAAGGGGGAAAAAGTAAGGAACTTGTCTGTCAGCCCTGCATTAAAAAACAAAATTGGTGAAATAAAATTGTGTTACATAAAAAAGTATACCAGTGTCATTTTAGGACAAAAAATTGACAGCTGTGCCATACAGATTGCAAACAAATGGGAAGAGATTTTCGATGTACTGATTCCATGGCACATGGTTTATGTGCTGATACACAAAAAGATGCCGGATTCAAAACTTAGAATTTTCCAATTTGAGGGTAGCTGAAGCTGAAAAAAAGATACTGTAACTATTGTAAAATACATTAGTTACAGTATTCGAGCCCTTTGACTTTTTCCACATTTTGTTACATTAGAGCCTTATTCTAAAATTGATCAAATAAAATAAAAATCCTCAGAAATCTACACACAATACCCCATAATGACAAAGCGAAAACATGTTTTTGGACATTTTTGCCAATGTATTAAAAATAAAAACAGGCCTCCCGGGTGGCGCAGTGGTCTAAGGCAGTGCAGTGCTAGCTGTGCCACCAGAGACTTTGGTGGCACAGGCTCTTTCTCGGCCGGCCGCGATCGGGAGGTCCATAGGGCGACGCACAATTGATTTTTAATACATTTGCAAACATTATTTAAAAAAAACTGTTTTTGCTTTGTAATTATGGAGTATTGTGTGTACATTGATGAGGGATTTTTTTTTTAATAAGGCTGTAAAGTAACAAAATATCAAAAGTCAAGGGGTCTGAATATTTTCAGAATGCACTGTATGTGTCTCAGAGAAGGAGGGCTGATTTAGGATCAGTTTTGCATTTCACATCACAATGAATAAGAATACATGGATGGGGAGGGCCTGATCCTACAGTAGATCCATTCTGAGATGCCTGATACATATGACCCGAGGAGGGTTCATTTGTGATGTGATAGATTGTTGGCTCCATGAAAATAAAGGAGAGAGGGCTCTGCTTTATTTTCAAGTTTTCTACCCAGCACCTCGCCTAAATAGGTGTGCGTTTCTTTTTGTTCTAGATCGTTGGCTCCAAGCACCCTTTTATTTCTTTATGCAAGAGGGTAAGAGTTGAGTATGTTTTCTCCTTGTACCTGTGAGATTGAGGAAGAGGCCGAAGGTGAAGACAAGGACGTAGACCCCCACGAAAATAAGGTTAATCTGGGGCTCGGTGCAATTATGGGTGGTGTTGATGGTCATGGTTACCTCGTCTTTGGTGGTGCTTTTCTGCAGAGGGGGAGAGCGTGAGAGAGAGAGAGAGAACGTGCGGGGGATAGCGAGAGAGAGCGAGAATGTCAGTTACATGTGGACATGGCTGGTTTCCTGCTACTTATATGTGAATTCTGTTGTGTCAGGAAGACAGGAAAGAGAGGCAAGACAGATAGAAAGAGAGATAGAAAGAGAGCCAGATCAAACGGTTTCCTTTGAGGTACCTCTACCACAACCACCACCATTTCCTCTGAAGAATCTGTAGTCCCCTATTAACCAGTTGTGTTTGTGTATGTTTGTGTGTGTGCAAGAGAGGTGGTGGTGGGGGGGAGTGACAAAACCAATAAAAGTTGTTTCGTAAGCATGACTCCACAGCAGAGAGGTGTGAAAGTCATCTCTGTCTCTCAATTCAATTCAATTCAAGCAATGTATTGGCATGGGAAACGTGTGTAAGCATTGCCAAAGCAGGTGAAGTAGATAATAAACAAATAGGAAATAAACAATAACAAATTAACAGTAAACATTACACTCACAGAAGTTCCAAAATAATAGATTTCAAATGTCATGTGTGTATATACAGTTGATGTCGGAAGTTTACATACACTTAGGTTGGAGTCCTTAAAACTCGCTTTTCAACCACTCCACAAATGTCTTGTTAACAACTATAGTTTTGGCAAGTCGGTTAGGACATTTATATTTTTCCAACAATTGTTTACAGACAGATTATTTAATTTATAATTCACTGTATCACAATTCCAGTAGGTCAGAAGTTTACATACACTAAGTTGACTATGCCTTTAAACAGCTTGGAAAATTCCAGAAAATTATATAATGGCTGTAGAAGCTTCTGATAGGCTAATTGACATCATTTGAGTCAATTGGAGGTGTGCCTGTGGATGTATTTCAATGCCTAACTTCAAACTCAGTGCCCCTTTGCTTGACATCATGGGGAAATCAAGACCTCAGAAAAACAATTGTAGACCTCCACAAGTCTGATTCATCCTTGGGAGAAATTTCCAAACGCCTGAAGGTACCACGTTCATCTGTACAAACAATAGTACGCAAGTATAAACACCATGGGACCACGCAGCCATCATACCACTTAGGAAGGAGCGGGTTCTGTCTCCTAGAGATAAACATACTTTTGTGCGAAAATTGCAAATCAATCCAAGAACAACAGCAAAGGACCTTGTGAAGATGCTGGAGGAATCAGGTACAAAAGTATCTATATCCACAGTAAAATTAGTCCTATATCGACATAACCTGAATGGCCGCTCAGCAAGGAAGAAGCCACTGTTCCAAAACCGCCATTAAAAAGCCAGACTACGGTTTGCAACTGCACATGTGGACAAAGATCGTACTTTTTGGAGAAATGTCCTCTGGTCTGATGAAACAAAAATAGAAATGTTTGGCCATAATATCTATCGTTATGTTTGGAGGAAAAAGGGGGAGGCTTGCAAGCCGAAGAACACCATCCCAACCATGAAGCACGGGATGGCAGCATCATGTTGTAGGGGTGCTTTGCTGCAGTAGGAACTGGTGCACTTCACAAAATAGATGGCATCATGAGGCAGGAAAATTATGTGGATATATTGAAGCAACATCTCAAGACATCAGTCAGGAAGTTAAAGCTTGGTCGCAAATGGGTCTTCCAAATGGACAATGACCCCAAACATACTTCCAAAGTTGTGGCAAAATGGCTTAAGGACAACAAAGTCAAGGTATTGGAGTGGCCATCACAAAGCCTGACCTCAATCCTGTAGAAAATTTGTGGGCAGAACTGAAAAAGCGTGTGCGAGCAAGGAGGCCTACAAACCTGACTCAGTTACACAAGCTCTGTCAGGAGGAATAGGCCAAAATCCACCCAACTTATTGTAGGAAGCTTGTGGAAGGCTACCCAAAACATTTAACCCAAGTTAAACAATTTAAAAGGCAATGCTACCAAATACTAATTGAGTGTATGTAAACTTCTGACCCACTGGTAATTTGATGATAGAAATAAAAGCTGAGATAAATAATTCTCTCTACAATTATTTGGACATTTCACATTCTTAAAATAGAGTGGTGATCCAACCTGCCTAAGACAGGGCATTTTTACTATGATTGTCAGGAATTGGGAAAAACTTAGCTTAAATGTATTTGGCTAAGGTGTATGTAAACTTCCGACTTCAACTGTATATCTCTCTCCCTCTTCTACGTCTTTCGATTTCTGTCTATCTATGTTCCTATTTATCCCACCATCTCCCTCTCTTACACTTCTTCAAAGCACCCGTTTTACAAGTAGAATGTACTGGTCTTTTACAGAGTTATTGTGCAAGAGGCTCCATTTCCCCAACAGTCTGTCTGTTTATTTTTTGTGTATTCATTTGTATCCCCAGAGGGGTATCCCACAAAGCAAACTAGATCTACTCAGGGTTTTCTAAACCTAACCGGCTTCAGTTAGCTTGACATTCCAGCTCAGGCTTCATCCAAACGTTGACGGTTGTTATTGCTCGTCCACCTGCCACTAACTCTTGAAGGCTTGGAACTGCTTGTGCATGTCGCACGTGGCTAGTCGAATGCTGAATTCTACAGTAAGACAATGCATCAATCCCGAAAAAGTCAAAGTGGGTAACCTATATGAAAATGTACAAGTGGGTAACCTATATGAGTGTGGAAATGTATTTTTGGTATCCCAACTCCTCCTGAGACACCCTCGGAGAGTGGGGTCACAGCTAGGGATCAAAATGAAATAAAAGTTATCTTGCAAATTCAGCAAGCTATGGTGTGAAATAGGCTTTTAGAAGTGCCATCTTTATTTGGTGTGGTTTGGTGTGCTTATCAATGTACAAGAACTGTTTTCCAGCTCCTATTTATATTTATTTTCTATTAAGTTATACAAGTGTTACATTGCACGAAGTTCGAAATGCATTCTGTCAATATTACATGTTTAATGTGATTATTTTAACATGACTATTTTTAAACACAAAAAAAAACTTTTTGATCAATTACATATTCATTCAGTCGTCTCCTTCAAAGGAAGGGGATGATGACGCAATCTTTGCTAAAGGGATGGAATCTGATTTGATTGGTCCTCAACTCGCGCCTCAGTCATTTCATTCAGGGTAAGTGGAGTTAGCCGTGAGTAAGCCTGCCTCAGAGCAGGTTCGTTCTGAAGGATTCGTTGCCATAGAAATTGACCTGAGCCACTTTTGTATGACTTGTTATCCCGAGTTGAACTCAAAGGCGACCAAAGTTACCTCGCTAACTCCTCAAACCTGTTTCATAGGATACCCGTCTGATCGACACTAGACAAAGTCTGCTACCCAAATGGCATCCTATGCCATTTATAGTGCGCTACCAGGGATCTGGTCTAAATTAGTGCACTATGTTGGGAATATCATGCCATTTGGGACGCACATCTATTTTCACTGTTGTTAGTTTTGTATACAAAGAGTCTAACTGCCAAGATGATGAAATCGGGATGGTGAACAGCCAGTCAGTCAGGGAGGAAGTCATTTGAATTCGATTTATTCTTATTCAAATCAAAGTTTATTTGTCACGTGCGCTGAATAGTGAAATGCTTACTTACAAGCCCTAACCAACAGTGCAATAGGTATTTGGTAAACAATAGAAAAGTAAAATGACAGGGGAAATAACAGTAGCAAGACTATATATACGTAGCAAGGCTATATATAAGTAGCAAGGCTATATATAAGTAGCAAGGCTATATATAAGTAGCAAGGCTATATACAGGTGGTTCTGGTACAGAGTCAATGTGCAGGGGCACCGGTTAGTCTGGCTTTTTCTCCCCAACTTTCGTATGTCCAATTGGTAGTTACAGTCTTGTCCCATTGCTGCAACTCCCGTACAGACTCGGGAGAGGCGAAGGTCGAGAGCCACGCGTCCTCCGAAACAAGACCCTGCCAAACTGCACTGCTTCTTGACACACTGCTCGTTGAACCCGGAAGCCAGTCACACCAATGTGTCGGAGGAATAACCTGCGTCGCCTCGTGGGTCTCCTGGTCGCAGCTCGCTGCGACACAGTCCGGGATTGAACCCGGATCTGTAGTGACGCCTCAAGCACTGCAGTGCCTTAGACCGCTTCTCCACTCGGGATGCCCGAAGTCATTATTTAACGCTGTAAAGATTTCCCCCTGACAGATACTGAGCCATATACAGTGAGTGTACAAAACATTATGAACACCTGCTCTTTCCATGCCCACAGACTGACCAGGTGAATCCAGATGAAAGCTATGATCCCTTATTGATGTCACGTGTTAAATCCACTCAAACCAGTGTAGATGAAAGGGAGGATTAAAGAAGGATTTTTAAGCCTTGAGATAATTGAATCATGGATTGTGTATGTGTGCCATTCAGAGGGTGAAGGGGCAAGAGTTTATTTGTATTTTTACAGGTAGAGTGCACGTTAATTAACGTTTCAGTAAAAGTGCCGGTTTTAGCCAGCCGGCTAATTTTCAACCACAGTTCCTGGGCAGGTTATTAACAACAATTACAATAACAATACAGACAAACAATGAGCAGTGATTACATGCAGAGCAACATAAAACAAGCAACACGTAGCACACAGACAGCGCAATAGCACAAAAAGCAACAAAACAAAATACATAAACGCAACAAAAGATTTAAGTGCTTTTGTACGGGGTGTGGTAGTAGGTGCCAGGTGCACTGGTTTGTGTCAAGAACTGCAGCCAACTCGATACAACTGTGGGAAGCATCCCTGTGGAACACTTTCGACACCTTGTAGAGTCCATGCCCCGATGAATTGAGGCTGTTCTGAGGACAACTCAATATTAGAAAGGTGTTCTTAATGTTTTGTACACTCAGTGTAATATTTAAATAGGTTATTGCATTTACCAAAGAGGAACAAAAAGACGTTCTTACAGTGAAAGCGAATGCCTTTATTAATGTCTCATAAAGTCATGGAGACTGTAAAGCATGAGCAGACACTACATGACTGCTATACCGTTGCAAAACAGTTGAGAAATGTAACTTGTTGATATGCTATGTCTCCTAGCATGTATATTTCTTTGAAAATCTATTTAATTCCATTGTAGCCAAGATGTAATTGTTTTCTATGGTCTAGATCAGGGTTCCCCCAACTGGCAGCCCGCAGGGCGAATTTGGCCCCCGAATTCGTATGTTTTCATTAAAATAACATTTTGGGTGTTTTCATTTTTGGACATAAAAGACAAAAAAAAAAACACCAGGAAATCAGCTCCAAGTGATTTAATTTAAGAAATCTGTTCCAAGGTATTCCCACGCATAATAGAGAGACACGACATGATTGTATACACACGTAAGCGAGGTTTGAAATGATTATGCTTTAGTCAAACATTATATCTGTTTGGGTATCTTGTGGTCAATTTGCAGTCACAAATCCTTTGTAATTATGTTCCAGCCCCCTGATCGTCCGCTCAAGAAAAAATCCGTCCGCGGCTGAATCTAGTTGCTGATCCCTGGTCTAGATTGTGTATTTTACTGTCTGTTTGGCACATTTTACTCGAGTCTACATTTGCATATTCAGTCACGTCACTCTCCATTGCAACGGTGTCTGTAACTGTGGAGAATAAAGAAAATATGATACTCTGTGTGAAGCAACAGTTGAGATGTTAATCTGTCAAGTCTTCTCATCTTTTCGCTCTGACTTTTTCTCTTTCTCTCTCTTTCTCGCATCACCTATACTGTAATGTAAATACACACACACACACACACACATTCAGTAGGATCAACACAAAAACACACACATATGAAGTTATCATTCTACCTCATCTGCAGTTATTGATGCTGCCGTTATCGATGCAGTTACAAAGTATCATTGATGTTTGGAAGCATACAGTACCAGTGTTGAGTGAAAATGATGTTGGTACGTACAAATACTATAGTCATACACAGCTAATAGTGATTGCATGGAATGGAACTCACCTGTTGGATGATTCTGTGAGTGGGAGATTCTCTTTCTGAAGTTCTTGAGATCTACAGTAAATCGCGGGTACCTTGGTTCCTCTCTCTTTGAACTGCAGACAAGGTCTGAATCATCAGTCTGCAAAGAAGGAGTAGTCCAACTCTCAATCGCTCTTCTCATTTTCTCTCTTCATCGCTCTCTTCTTTTATTCTCACACCACTCTTTTTTTCTCTCTCTCTCTCTCTCTGCTCTCTTTTTCCATATCTTCTCTCATACTTCTCTCACTCTATATCTGTGTTGTAAATGTATGTCTCTCTGTCTGTGACATTATTGACTGTTTCTTTTCTGCGTTTATAAGGGGAAGCTCTCAATGCATTCACACACACACAGCCTCTCTTTTACGTTTCCTGTCAAGGGCCTGTCATGTCAAATAATGTCCCCCGGCCAAATAGTGTCCCTCTCTACTTCACAATGGGATTCGATGAGTTCTAACTTCTGTTGCGCAAAAGACGGTGATTTTGACGGTAACAACCTGCTGCTCCAGAGTACGGAAAAGACCGGAAAGAGAACACTATTTCTTTACTATATATTTGTCTTCATATAAGAAAATATTGTTAAATAGGAATAAATAATTTAATCTGTTTTTAGATTAATTTTATATTGACATTGCTAGCTATTTACTGTATTTTCCTCAGCGAGTTTTATTTAGCTAACTTTAACTAAGTTTGCTAGCTCTGCTTTCTGTTTATCTAGCTAGCTGATAAAGGAATTTATATGTTTAAAGTAATGACTAAAGGATTCCACCCTGAAATCATATAAATGTATGAAATGTGCTAAGAGTCATAATTCCATAACATGTGTGACTAGACCATTGTATTACTATGTGGTAAGGTGGGACAAGTTAAGAGGGAGAAATGTATTGTTGAGAAAACAGAGGCTGGTAGACTACACATGACCTGACAACAGGAGGACCCTTCCAAGGCCTCTCTTATCTTGGGAGGAAAGGAACGGCGAGAAACTGCCAAGTGATCTGTCTGTCTGTCTGTCTGTCTGTCGAGGGGATTATAAAGACTGTTCAAATTTTGGTTGACTTTAGAACGTTCTCTGAATAAACTACAAACCTTTTGCAGAATCTGAGACTTTGCCTAATTATTATTAAACCCAGGGTCTTACAAACCTCTGGGAATTAGTCAAAGCTTAAATTATTGTTAGTTATCATCATTGGGATTGAAAATTCTTGTGACACTAGCTAACTGTTATTATAGCTGCTTTCTGTTTGTTTGTACCTTGTGTAGCAATATTGATGTTACTCATATTGCTGTTACACAGGAAACGGAAACCAGTTGTTACTTACTTGATTAACGTGCTGGTTAACAACATGCCTAGTAAAGTTTGCTTAACTATATATCTTTGTCTGTCGTGACTACAACACAAATCATTTTTAAACATGGTGGCAGCGGTACTCAAAAGAACCTGGATCTCATCGATGTAACTGAAGAATACATGCCGCGGTAACAGGTGCTCATGGCAAGACGTACAAAAGCCACTACTTATAATGAGTGAAAATCTTCTGAGACCGGGGATGGCAAACTGTCAGCTGGAGAAGTTCAAAGAAAGACAACAGAAGCAGGCAAAGTACTACGACACCTCTGCTAAGGACCTCACAGAGCTGCAACAAGATGACAGGATGAGTGTTCAGCCACGCACAGGACAGAAACAGTGGTGGTAGAGGGCCACAGTAGTCAAACCTGTGGAGCAAAGATCCTACGAGGTGAAGACAGAACAGGGACAAGTCTTCAGGAGGAACAGGCGACACCTGAGGAAGAGCCCACACAAGGTCTGGTAGTAGGGCCATCCGAAGACCTATACACCTGAAAGAATTTGTGTGAAGGTAAAAAATAATAATAATTGATGGGCAGTCAGAGACAGTAAACAAACATTTAGTTCACATTCCAGTTTATTGCAGACATGGACTACAAGCCAAAGTTATGTGGAGTCTGCCTTTGTTGTAAAATTAAAACATTTAAAAAGAACATGTAGCAATATTAATTTTACTCATATTGATGTTACACAGGAAACGGAAACCAGTTGTTACTTACTTGATATCTTACTATATATATATATTTGTCTGTCGTGACTACAACACAAAGCATATTGAAACAGCTTGCACATTAATGGCGTGCCTCGACGACATTTTCTTTTATCTTTCCAAGTGAGAGTGAGAATTATTAGCCTGGCACTGACTTTTACGTGACTGGAAGAGAAGGAACGGACATTTAAATTCACTTGGCAATGCATGCTGTTAATCACGACATAGCTAGATATAACTGTTAATTTGGATTCGGGAGAAAAAAAACTTTTGAATCCAGAAGTAATTATATTTTTGTGTAATGAAGAATGTACATCCCATTTGAACAGAATCGGTATCAAACCGTTTTTAATTTAAACGATATATTGTATATTTTTATATGATTTAGGCTACATTTCGCAAATCGGAAGAACCATTTTGTACAGTTGTAGTTACCAATATAACAAATAAATGTCACAACGTAACTATTTTACTACAACTAACAGGGAGAAGTATAAACCATACAGAGATATATTGCTGTATGGACCTCGTGGCGCAACGGTAGCGCGTCTGACTCCAGATCAGAAGGTTGCGTGTTCAAATCACGTCGGGGTCATGGTATTTTTGCTTAATGGTACAAACACATATGCAGATATCGATCCGACATTTCGTCTTTGAAAAAATTCTAATAGTTCGCCAGATTACAGTTTGTTTATGTGACAAAATAAGCATGTGCAGATAATCATTTTACCAAACCGTTGTGAAATATATTTTCCAAAAATATTGTGTTTAAAGCTGGTGTACAAAACCGAAAGTAAAAGATGCACAAAATAAACGTTAGAACGGGAAGTATAGAAATAACGGATCTACCGCTTCTTAGACTTGCATTCAATGCGAATGACAGATCAATAACTTAAAATTCTATGTAAATTTCGTCGGTTCGCCCAACAAGTGTCTGACTGTATTGCAGGTTTGAATGTCTTACTTATTTCTTCCTCCATACTGTTTCATCTAGGCTACATTTGTAACGGAATCATTCAATAAATGTAATGCTATGACCATGTAATGAATGATAACGATATATGTATGTTCTGTTGAATAATACCCTTCAACTGTGAGCATATTTTACTTACAATTTAATAAAATATTTTCATGAGAAACATTTTGACCAGGAAATGTCAACAAAAAAAATAAACGTCAAAAAGGAGATAAATAATAAACATAATTTGTTTTTTTCACCCAGCATTTATTGCAAAATATAACATAAAATATGCATAGAATTATATTGAAACATGAGAAACATAAGATTTACAGAATGTCATATCAATGAACATAACTACTGATTATTACAGTCACTGATGTGTTTTGAACAGCCTAATACACTAAGCCATTATAAGTCTATTATAAATACCCTTTGTAGGCCATAGAGAAGAGACAGTGAATACGTCAACCTTTCTTCAATAACCATTCATTCCTCTTGACAAATGGGCACAGATGGGTTGTGGTCAGTTCTTCTTTGTGTTCCTCAAGTGGTCAAGTGGTCGTGGTTGAAAAATGGTCACAGTCGATGGTCATCATGGATCATCACGCTTCCTACTGGCAGGAAATAGAGGTCAACGGTTAGGTGAACACCAATCCTCTTTCTTTCCTCCTTCCTTTATTTGTTTATTTCTTTCATCCCCTCTCTTACCACTCCCCCCCCCCCCCCCCCCCCCCCACTATCTCACCTCCCTGCTGCCACAGGTGCCACAGATGCATCCGAACAGTCCGTTGACAATCTGTATTCCACACAGCACCAGCTCCAGACTTGCCACCACCAACAGTGTGGCAAACAACCCAAGGTTAAACTCCACAACACCTTCGGGCTCTATACACTTTGTCCACAGGTCACTGTCGCCCAGGTAACTCCCGTTGCTGCAATGAGGAACAATCAATTATATTAATCTTTTGTCAGAAAGTTCTTTACAGTAGCCAGGACTAGTCCCCAAAGACATAGCAAAAATAAATATACATACAGTACCAGTCAAAAGTTTGGACACACCTACTCATTCAGGGGTTTTTCTTTATTTGAACTATTTTTTACATTGTAGAATAATAGTGAAGACATCAAAACTATGAAATAACACATATGGAATCATGTAGTAACCAAAAAAGTGTTAAACAAATCCAAATCTATTTTATGTTTGAGATTCTTCAAAGTAGCCACCCTTTGCCTTGATGACAGCTTTCCACACTCTTGGCATTCTCTCAACCAGCTTCACCTGGAATGCGTTATTGTCCTGTTGAAAAACAAATGATAGTCCCACTAAGTGCAAGGCAGATCGGATGGCGTATCGCTGCAGAAGGCTGTGGAAACCATGCTGGTTAAGTGTGCCTTGAATTCTAAATAAATCACAGACAGTGTCACCAGCAAAGCACCCCCACACCATCACACCTCCTCCATGCTTCACGGTGGGAATCACAAATGGGGAGATCATCTGTTCATCTACTCTGCGTCTCACAAAGGCACGGCAGTTGGAAACAAAAATATCAAATTTGGACTCATCAGACCAAAGGACAGATTTCCAGCGGTTTATTGGGCCAAGCAAGTCCCATCTTCTTATTTGTGTCCTTTAGTAGTGGTTTTTCTGTAGCAATTCAGGCTGTATCACAACCGCCCGTGATTGGGAGTCCCATAGGGCGGCGCACAATTGGTCCAGCATTGTCCGGGTTTGGCAGATGTAGGCCGTCTTTGTAAATAAGATTTTTTTCTTAACTGACTTGCCTAGTTAAATAAAGGTTACATTCTTTTTATTTTTTTAATTATTTGACCATAAAGGCCTGATTCACACAGTCTGCTCTGAAAAGTTGATGTTTAGATGTGTCTGTTACTTAAACTCTCTGTGAAGCATTTAGTTGGGCTGCAATTTCTGAGGCTGGTATCTCTAATGAACTTATCCTCTGCAGCGGAAGTAACTCTGGGTCTTCCGTTCCTGTGGTGGTCTTCATGAGAGCCAGTTTCATCATAGGGGTTGATAGTTTTTGCGATTGCACTTGAAGAAACTTTCAAAGTTCTTGAAATGATCTTGATTGACTGACCTTCAATTCTTAAAGTAATGATGGACCGTCATTTCTCTTTGCTTTTTTGAGCTGTTCTTGCCATAATATGAACTTGGTCTTTAACCAAATAGGGCTATATTCTGTATACCACCCCTACCTTGTCACAACACAACTGATTGGCTCAAACACATTAAGAAAGAAAACATTTCACATATTAAGTTTTAATAAGGCACACCTGTTAATTGATATGCATTCCAGGTGAAGGTGGTTGAGAGAATGCCAACTGTGTGCAAAACTATCATCAAGGCAAATTGTAGCTACTTTGAAAAATCTAAAAATGTTGATTTGTTTAACACTTTTTTTGTTATTACATGATTCCATATGCATTATTTCTGTCATGTACTGTCATGTTGTCTTGTCTCTGTCCTTTCCCTTCACCCTGTCTCCCTCTGCTGGTCGTGTTAGGTTACCTTTTCTCCCCCGCTTTCCCCCAGCTGTCCCTTGTCTCCTCTAACTACCCATTCACCCCGTTCCCCACCTGTTCCCTTTTTCCCTCTGATTAGGTCCCTATATCTCTCTCTGTTTCTGCTCCTGTCCTTGTCGGATTCTTGTTTGTTTGTGTCATTCATGCCTGAACCAGACTGCCGTCATGTTTGCTGTAACCTTGTCCTGTCCTGTCGGAATCTGCCGGTCCATCTGAGCCTACCTATGTTTGGTAATTAAAGAAGCTCTGTTTAAGTTGATTCGCTTCTGGGTCCTCATTCACGCACCGTAACAGAAGAATCCGACCAAGAATGGACCCAGCGACTTCGGATCCTCTCCACTCAGCCGTCGAGATCCAGGGAGCGATGCTAGGCAGACACGAGCAGGAATTGTCTGCTGCTCGACATGCCGTTGAGACCCTGGCCACCCAAGTCTCCAACCTCACAGAACAGGTTCACCATCTCCGCCTCGATCCACCGGCCACTTCCAGGGCTTTCGAATCTCCGGAGCCCAGAATCAATAACCCGCCGTGTTACTCTGGGGAGCCCACTGAATGCCGCTCGTTCCTCACCCAGTGTGATATTGTGTTTTCTCTCCAGCCCAACACTTACTCCAGGAGCACTGCTCGTGTCGCCTACGTCATATCTCTCCTTATTGGACGGGCTCGTGAGTGGGGCACGGCAATCTGGGAGGCAAGGGCTGAGTGTACTAACCAGTATCAAGACTTTAAGGAGGAGATGATACGGGTTTTTGATCGATCTGTTTTTGGGGAGGAGGCTTCCAGGGCCCTGTCTTCCCTATGTCAAGGCAATCGATCCATAACAGACTACTCTATTGAGTTTCGCACTCTTGCTGTCTCCAGTGGCTGGAACGAGCCGGCCTTGCTCGCTCGTCTTCTGGAGGGTTTCCGCGCAGAGGTAAAGGATGAGATTCTCTCCCGGGAGGTTCCTTCCAGCGTGGATTCCTTGATTGAACTCGCTATTCGCATTGAGCGACGGGTTGATCTTCGTCACCGAGCTCGTGGAAAGGAGCTCGCGCTCTCCGTCGCCTCCCTCTCCGCATCACTACCATCTTCCTCTGCCGGCTCGGGTGCTGAGCCCATGCAGCTGGGAGGTATCCGCATCTCGACTAAGGAGAGGGAACGGAGAATCACCAACCGCCTCTGTCTCTATTGCGGTTCCGCTGGTCATTTTGTCACTTCATGTCCAGTAAAAGGCCAGAGCTCGTCAGTAAGCGGAGGGCTACTGGTGAGCGCTACTACTCCTGTCTCTCCTTCAAGATCCTGCACTACCTTGTCGGTCCATCTACGCTGGACCGGTTCGTCAGCTTCCTGCAGTGCCTTAATAGACTCTGGGGCGGAGGGCTGTTTTATGGACGAGACCTGGGCTCGGGAACATGACATTCCTCTCAGACAGTTAAAGGAGCCCACGGCCTTGTTCGCCCTGGATGGTAGTCCTCTCCCCAGGATTCAGCGTGAGACGCTACCTTTAACCCTCACTGTTTCTGGTAATCATAGTGAAACCATTTCTTTTTTAATTTTTCGTTCACCTTTTACACCTGTTGTTTTGGGCCATCCCTGGCTAGTTTGTCATAATCCTTCCATTAATTGGTCTAGTAATTCTATCCTCTCCTGGAACGTCTCTTGTCATGTGAAATGTTTAATGTCTGCTATCCCTCCTGTTTCCTCTGTCTCTTCTTCACAGGAGGAGCCTGGTGATTTGACAGGGGTGCCGGAGGAATATCACGATCTGCGCACGGTGTTCAGTCGGTCCAGGGCCACCTCTCTTCCTCCACACCGGTCGTATGATTGTAGTATTGATCTCCTTCCGGGAACCACCCCCCCCCCGGGGTAGACTATACTCTCTGTCGGCTCCCGAACGTAAGGCTCTCGAAGATTATTTGTCTGTAGCTCTTGACGCCGGTACCATAGTCCCCTCCTCCTCTCCCGCCGGAGCGGGGTTTTTTTTTGTCAAGAAGAAGGACGGGTCTCTGCGCCCCTGCATAGATTATCGAGGGCTGAATGACATAACAGTGAAGAATCGTTATCCGCTTCCTCTTATGTCTTCAGCCTTCGAGATCCTGCAGGGAGCCAGGTTTTTCACTAAGTTGGACCTTCGTAACGCTTACCATCTCGTGCGCATCAGGGAGGGGGACGAGTGGAAGACGGCGTTTAACACTCCGTTAGGGCACTTTGAATACCGGGTTCTTCCTTTCGGCCTCGCTAACGCTCCAGCTGTCTTTCAGGCATTAGTCAATGATGTCCTGAGAGACATGCTGAACATCTTTGTTTTCGTTTACCTTGACGATATCCTGATTTTTTCACCGTCACTCCAGATTCATGTTCAGCACGTTCGACGTGTCCTCCAGCGTCCCCTCCGCTCAGGCTTTTGTCCAACGTTGCGAGCGCACCTGGAAGAGGGTCAGGTCTGCACTTTGCCGTTATAGGGCGCAGACTGTGAGAGCTGCTAATAAGCGTAGAACGAAGAGCCCTAGATATTGTCGCGGTCAGAGAGTTTGGCTCTCCACTCAGAACCTTCCCCTTAAGACGGCTTCTCGCAAGTTGACCCCGCGGTTCATTGGTCCATTCCGTATCTCTCAGGTCATTAATCCTGTCGCAGTGCGACTTCTTCTTCCGCGATATCTTCGTCGCGTCCACCCGGTCTTCCATGTCTCCTGTGTTAAGCCCGTTCTTCGCGCCCCCGCTCGTCTTCCCCCCCCCCCCCCCATCCTTGTCGAGGGCGCACCTATCTACAGGGTCCGTAAAATCTTGGACATGCGTCCTCGGGGCCGTGGTCATCAGTACCTAGTTGACTGGGAGGGGTACGGTCCTGAGGAGAGGAGTTGGGTTCCCTCTCGGGACGTGCTGGACCGTGCGCTGATTGATGATTTCCTCCGTTGCCGCCAGGTTTCCTCCTCGAGTGCGCCAGGAGGCGCTCGGTGAGTGGGGGGGTACTGTCATGTACTGTCATGTTGTCTTGTCTCTGTCCTTTCCCTTCACCCTGTCTCCCTCTGCTGGTCGTGTTAGGTTACCTTTTCTCCCCCGCTTTCCCCCAGCTGTCCCTTGTCTCCTCTAACTACCCATTCACCCCGTTCCCCACCTGTTCCCTTTTTCCCTCTGATTAGGTCCCTATATCTCTCTCTGTTTCTGCTCCTGTCCTTGTCGGATTCTTGTTTGTTTGTGTCATTCATGCCTGAACCAGACTGCCGTCATGTTTGCTGTAACCTTGTCCTGTCCTGTCGGAATCTGCCGGTCCATCTGAGCCTACCTATGTTTGGTAATTAAAGAAGCTCTGTTTAAGTTGATTCGCTTCTGGGTCCTCATTCACGCACCGTAACAATTTCATAGTTTTGATGTCTTCATTATTATTCTACAATGTAGAAAATAGTACAAATATATAAAAGCCCTGTAATGAGTAGGTGTGTCCAAACATTTAACTGGTACTGTATATTATCTTTGGAAAATCAGTCTTTGACCTCAATGGGACTACCCGGTAAAAAAAAAATATTTTATTTTATTTAACCTTTATTTAACTAGGCAAGTCAGTTAAGAACAAATTCTTATTTACAATGACGGCCTACATAAAATAAACCATAAAAATACAATTTAAAACAAGTAATAAAATACGTAAATAAACTTACTTGTTCAAGAAAGGTCTCCCCCACCCTGGAACAGATGTTGGTGTTTCCGTAAAGAGGCAGACAGGTCCATTGGACAGGCCCAGGGCAGATGTAGCCAGACTGTACAGTGCTCCAACAACCCCAGCAGCAGCAAACCCAATGGACAGGAACATCTAAAGTGTAGCAAGGATAATCCAGAGGTCAGGGGTCAGGAAAAGAGAAGGCTGAGAATGTTGTACATTTCATCTTTGTTGTGTATTTACTACTTAGAAAATAAGATTTATTTGGGCTTCTACAAACTTTGCTTAACTAAAGGTTGAATAAATACATTGGGGCAAAAAAGTATTTAGTCAGCCACCAATTGTGCAAGTTCTCCCACTTAAAATGATGAGAGAAGCCTGTAATTTTCATCATAGGTACACTTCAACTATGACAGACAAAATGAGAGAAGAAAAATCCAGAAAATCACATTGTAGGATTTTAAATTAATTTATTTGCAAATTATGGTGTGTTTGATTTATCTTGTAATGTTATGCTTTTGCCTGTCACAAATTGCTTTATTGTGGAATTACACTAACCATAATGTGGGAGAGTGGTACTTTGTGGGCAGTCATTGGCCACAGACACCCAGTTAATTATTTCCTGGTATTACACCTGTTTCACCAGCAGGGGGTGGTAAAGTCAAGCAATTTCTTCTTTAACCATTATGGCTGTAACTGTCATTGCTCCCCACATAGTCCCAGACCCCTCACCCTCTTATTGTGTCAGGTGTTATGGGCTTAAAGTAGGTACAAGTTCTCTTTAACAACTGATATAGGATCAGATATGAATGGTTAAGGTTGGGATTGGGGGGGAGCAGTAGTTAGAGTGTAGTTAGACTTACCCCACAGCGGTTGGCACAGCAACCATTGCTGCTAGTCAGGTGGATATGGACTGCTGGAATAAGGCACTGAAGAGAGAGTGTGAGAGAGCGAGAGAGAGAGAGAGAGAGAGAGAGAGAGCAAATAGGTAAATAAAACATTTGAGAATACTTTTATCACAACTGTTGGTGTGGAGAGGCATATTTAGAGAGAGCATATTTAAAATGTACATATAGTTAGCAACATCAGGGGAATTAACATTTGGGAACTGTTGGTCACAGTAATGTTACATTATTCCACTTCAATTGTTTTTATCTTGGAAATGACCACACAAACCTGTGATGGTGTGACCAATACTCTAGAATCAGCATGTTTAAACCAGGGTTGGGGTCAATTGCATTTCAGTTCAGTCAATAAGCTGACATTTCTATTCAAATTTGATCAATTTCAATTGAACATTTTCAAACTGACTGGATTGAAATGGAACTGAACTAAAGCCGTAGTCTTTTAAACCAATTAAGTCACATAATAGTCTAACTAAACTTTAAACTCACCATGATTCCTCCGCCGATGACACCTCCCATGTATTTGACCTCGTCGGTGATCCGGGCTCCATTTTCTTCTCTGTCCAACTTGGCGTACATCGTCGACCAGTCGGGGAAGAACGCAATGATGTTACAGATGATTGAGACCCCGGCCAGGACGTAGAGCGAGATCGCAATGACCTTAGAGCACTTTCCTGTACACATGTTGCTAGTTGTACGGTTTCTTCAACGTTGAGGGAGGAAAAAATGTCTTGTTGGTTTCCACGAAAAATGAGATATGGTAGACTTCAGTTACCTCTCTACAGTACCTCCCCCACTGAGAAAAATTCAGAAGATTTCAGGAAAAAATGTCAGAGACAACTCCTCCTGTGCTCTCTTCTCAGCTAGCTACAGAATGGCTCTAGAGGTAGATGCGAAGCTGCTTAAAACCTGGTGGTGGTATCTAGGGTGGAGGTTAGCTTGGTAGAGGAGGGGCTAGTTAGGTGATAAAACTAAACTATAGACCACCCCATCATTGACTCCAGTGACCAGGGCCGTGCACCGACCTTTGGAGTGGCAAGTGCTAACATCTGCATTGTAGGCTTACTTAAAAACAGTTGAGTTGAACCCTTCCCTGTCACTGACCATGAGAGACGACATACAACTTAAAAAAGTAGCCTGTGTGCCACTACTCATAATATCGCTAGGTGCCGGTAGCTTCTGCAGCAGCTGGAGGACAAGTGCAGTGCACTCTAGCGTGGGAAAGAAAAAAGGAGAGGAGCGGGGAGGGGAATTTTCCAAGATTAGAATATGAGAGATTACCTAGTTTGATGGGCAATTATTTACAGAAAAGGAAGTAAAATATACTACTAGTATAATAAAAAGGTATTATTTTAAAAATACTACCAATCTGATAGGGCACTTTATTTAGGGCACTTTTCTCATAGGAAGGCGAAAGGTTAGGTGCTCAGGAGCGGCTAGAACCCTATCTGTGAACGTGCCTGCCAGTGACTGCAACACTACATCACCTTTAGTTGGCCTTATTATTGAGTCATAAAACTGGGTTGGGTTTGTCCATCCACATGGAGTCAGGCAGTAGTGGAAAAAGTATGCAATTGTCATGCTTGAGTAAAAGTAAAGATACCTTAAAAGTTGTTAGGGCTATCTGCTGAAAAGGCAGAGCGCGAAATATATATATATATTTTTTTAATATTTAACTTTCAAACATTCACAAGTGCAATAGACCAAATTAAAGCTTGACTTCTTGTTAATTTACCCATCGTGTCCGATTTAAAAAAATGCTTTACAGTGAAAGCACACCATATGATTATGTTAGGTCAGAGCTTAGTCACAAAAAAACACATACAGCCATTTTCCAGCCAAAGAGAGTAGTCACAAAAAGTAGAATTAGAGATAAAAATTAATCACTAACCTTTGATGATCTTCATCAGATGACACTCATAGGACTTCATGTTACACAATACATGTATGTTTTGTTCGATAAAGTTCATATTTATATCCAAAAATCTCAGTTTACATTGGCGCTTTATGGTCAGTAATGTTGTGCCTCGAAAAACATCTGGCGAATTTTCAGAGCCACATCAATTTACAGAAATACTCATAATAAACTTTGATAAGAGACACAAGTATTATGCAGAGAATTATAGATTTACTTCTCCTTAATGCAACCGCTATGTCAGATTTAAAAAAAACTTTACGGAAAAAGCACACCATGCAATAATCAAAGTACAGTGCTCAGACAACTAAACAAGGCAAACAGATATCCGCCATGTTGTGGAGTCAACGGAAGTCAGAAATAGCATTATAAATATTCACTTACAAAGGTGATCTGATGATCTTCATCAGAATGCACTCCCAGGATCCCAGTTCCACAATAAATGTTTGATTTGTTCGATAAAGTCCATAATTTCTGTCCAAATACCTCCTTTTTGTTTGCGCGTTTAGTACACAATCCAAACTCACGACGTGCGGGCAAGTCCTGGCAAAAGTTCAGACGAAAAGTAATATTATAGTTCGTAGAAACATGTCAAACGAAGTATAGAATCAATCTTTAGGATGTTTTTAGCATACATCTTCAATAATGTTTAAACCAGAGAATTCCTTGGTCTGTAGAAATGCAATGGATTCCAAGCTACCTCTCACGTGAATGCGCGTGATCAGCTCATGCCACTCTAGCAGACCTCTGACTCATTCAGCTCCCATTCCCCCCTCACTCACAGTAGAAGCATCAAACAAGGTTCTAAAGACTGTTGACATCTAGTGGAAGCCTTGGGAAGTGCAATATGACCCCATAGACACTGTGTATTCAATAGGCAATGAGTTGAAAAACTACAAACCTCAGATTTCCCACTTCCTGGTTGGACTTTTCTCAGGTTTTCACCTGCCATATGAATTCTGTTATACTCACAGACATCAATCAAACAGTTTTAGAAACTTCAGAGTGTTTTCTATCCAATACTACTAATAATATGCATATATTAGCATCTGGGCCTGAGTAGCAGGCAGTTTACTCTGGGCACACTTTTCCTCCGAATGTGAAAATGCAGCCCCCTATCCCAAACAGGTTTTAATAGAAAATGACTTAAGTAAAAGTGAAAGTCACAGTAAAATACTACTTGAGTAAAAGTTGTGGTGGAATATTGACTCAGAAATATAACACATTTACTAGAACTTGTGAATTCAAATTAGACTTTAATACAAGGTAGCAAAGCCGAGCCCTTCCACGTAAAGACTATTTTACAAACGTAACAGAGCCGAGCCCCTCCACGTAAAGACTCTTTTACAAACGTAACAGAGCCGAGCCCCTCCATGTAAAGACTCTTTTACAAACGTAACAGAGCCGAGCCCCTCCACGTAAAGACTCTTTTACAAACGTAACAGAGCCGAGCCCCTCCACATAAAGACTCTTTTACAAACGTAACAGAGCCGAGCCCCTCCACGTAAAGACTCTTTTACAAACGTAACAGAGCCGAGCCCCTCCACGTAAAGACTATTTTACAAACGTAACAGAGCCGAGCCCCTCCACGTAAAGACTCTTTTACAAACGTAACAGAGCCGAGCCCCTCCACGTAAAGACTCTTTTACAAACGTAACAGAGCCGAGCCCCTCCACGTAAAGACTCTTTTACAAACGTAACAGAGCCGAGCCCCTCCACGTAAAGACTCTTTTACAAACGTAACAGAGCCGAGCCCCTCCACGTAAAGACTCTTTTACAAACGTAACAGAGCCGAGCCCCTCCACGTAAAGACTCTTTTACAAACGTAACAGAGCCGAGCCCCTCCACGTAAAGACTATTTTACAAACGTAACAGAGCCGAGCCCCTCCACGTAAAGACTCTTTTACAAACGTAACAGAGCCGAGCCCCTCCACGTAAAGACTCTTTTACAAACGTAACAGAGCCGAGCCCCTCCACGTAAAGACTATTTTACAAACGTAACAGAGCCGAGCCCCTCCACGTAAAGACTATTTTACAAACGTAACAGAGCCGAGCCCCTCCACGTAAAGACTCTTTTACAAACGTAACAGAACCGAGCCCCTCCACGTAAAGACTCTTTTACAAACGTAACAGAGCCGAGCCCCTCCACGTAAAGACTCTTTTACAAACGTAACAGAGCCGAGCCCCTCCACGTAAAGACTCTTTTACAAACGTAACATTGCCGAGCCCCTCCACGTAAAGACTCTTTTACAAACGTAACAGAGCCGAGCCCCTCCACGTAAAGACTCTTTTACAAACGTAACAGAGCCGAGCCCCTCCACGTAAAGACTCTTTTACAAACGTAACAGAGCCGAGCCCCTCCACGTAAAGACTCTTTTACAAACGTAACAGAGCCGAGCCCCTTCACGTAAAGACTCTTTTACAAACGTAACAGAGCCGAGCCCCTCCACGTAAAGACTCTTTTACAAACGTAACAGAGCCGAGCCCCTCCACGTAAAGACTCTTTTACAAACGTAACAGAGCCGAGCCCCTCCACGTAAAGACTCTTTTACAAACGTAACAGAGCCGAGCCCCTCCACGTAAAGACTCTTTTACAAACGTAACAGAGCCGAGCCCCTCCACGTAAAGACTCTTTTACAAACGTAACAGAGCCGAGCCCCTCCACGTAAAGACTCTTTTACAAACGTAACAGAGCCGAGCCCCTCCACGTAAAGACTCTTTTACAAACGTAACAGAGCCGAGCCCCTCCACGTAAAGACTCTTTTACAAACGTAACAGAGCCGAGCCCCTCCATGTAAAGACTCTTTTACAAACGTAACAGAGCCGAGCCCCTCCATGGAAAAGACTCTTTTACAAACGTAACAGAGCCGAGCCCCTCCATGGAAAAGACTAAGTTCTCATATTACAGAGTCCTGCCTTTATAGTATTCTAACGTATATAGTCCCCTCCCTCTATATGAAAATAGCTTCCCTTGACCTTTCTTTATCATCATTTTCCCATTTCAGTTCTTGCTTGTTAACGCCCACATCTGACAGCTGTATAGGTTGTAATGGTAGCAGGGCCTTGGTCCTATACGGGTCCTATATGTTCCATTCCTTATATGGCCATTCTGTCTTAGCTGTCCAACGTGGACAGCTAAGATGCTGCTAATAATGGAAATGTAATCATAGTCATGAGTATTGCTCCGACGTAATCCCTCCTTTGGGACTAATTAGTCCCAAACAAAAACACACAAATAAATCAAAGGCAAGGGAGCATCAATCATCAAGCACTGGGCAAACGTCCCCCTATCTGGCCTAACGATTGAGACTCCATAAACTCAAAGAAGACCGGATCAAACACCTCCATACCTATACAATAGAAAGAAGTAAAGGATCCAATCTATACAAATACAAAGTAAAATCAAACTGAAAATACAATGTAAAAGCATGAGCATGTAATACATAGCCTTGCCTGAGGTTATCTCAGTTATGTAAAACATAAAGAAAATAAGAAAAACCTTTTAATGTCATTCTAAATATGACACTTAAACAAGATCCTTCCTTGCAGACACCTCTGTAACAACAGTGAAATCACAAATGAAAACACCTGTTAAAGGATTAAGGACATGATCCGTGGACACTTGTCACCGGAATTTCCCTATGTTACCTACAAGTTTAAGTAAACAAAATTCAGAAGTTCTAACTTCCTTTATCCATTGTCAAAGGTAGAAAGGAAATAGAAAAGACATTCCAGAGTAAGTGATTAACAAGGTTATACATATCGCAGAGGTCCAGTTTTCAATCAAGCACATTAGAGTCAGGTGTTTTACTAAAAATAGGAAAACCTTGATCACCATAATCATTGCAATCATATCCTCCTCCTGGAGTAACCCCATTTACCTAAAGCTAAATCCAACCAGTCCCAAGCATGGGTTAAATCCTGCATTGTCCTTAACCTCCTGTCGCAATCCCTTCAGTTTGGGCATAGCTAAAGGAAAAGATCCATCTAGTACAGTGTTATTGGGAATAAAAGTACAACAATCATCTCCAAACATCACACAGACACCACCTTTCTCAGCTAAACGCCAATTTAAAGCTTGTCTATTCTGCTACGTCATTTTGCTAGTCGCCTGTACCTGTTCTCCTAAGGCTGTTCATGTAAAGTCAGTATAGTTAATGAATCTCTGTTGATTATAATTTATCCATTCTAAGTTTGGGAACCTCGATCAGACACTATATCCTCAGGCACCCCGTAGTGCCGGAAGACGTGCGTAAACAAGGCCTCTGCAGCCTGTAGGGCCGTAGGGAGACCAGGCAGAGGGAGGAGACGATAGGATTTAGAGAACCGATCCACAACGACCAGGATCGCGGTGTTACCCTGTGAGGGGGAGATTGGTAAGAAAATCCACCGTCAGGTGCGACCAAGGCCGTTGTGGAACGGGTAAGGGGTGTAGCTTCCCTCTGGGCAGGTGCCTAGGAGCCTTACACTGGGCGCACACCGAGCAGGAGGAAACATAAACCCAAACGTCCTTAGCCAAGGTAGGCCACCAGTACCAACCGCTCAAACAGCGCACTGTCCGACCGATCCCAGGATCACCAGAGGAAGGTGATGGGTGGGCTCAATAGATCAACCGGTTACGGACAGCTCCCACACTACCGGCGCCACCAGGCAGGAGGCTGGGAGTATGGGAGTGGGATCCATGGGCCACTCCACTGTGTCATACAGCCGGGACAATGCGTCTGCCTTCACGTTCTAGGAGCCTGGTCTGTAAGAAAGGGTGAACACAAAACGAGTCTCCTCACTGCCCGGATGTACTCCAGATTGCGGTGGTCAGTCCAGATGAGAAAAGGGTGTTTAGCTTCCTCAAGCCAATGTCTCCACGCCTTTAGAGCCTTTACGACAGCCAGCAGCTCCCGGTCCCCCACGTCATAGTTTCGCTCCGCCGGGCTGAGCTTCTTTGAGAAGAAGGCACAGGGGCGGAGCTTCGATGGCGTACCCGAGCGCTGAGAGAGCACGGCTCCTATCCCAGGTTCGGACGCATCCACCTCCACTATGAATGCCAAAGAGGGATCCGGATGGGCCAGCAAAGGAGCCGAGGTAAACAGAGCCCTCAGGCGACCAAAAACCCTGTCCGCCTCAGCCGACCACTGCAAACTCACCGGGCCCCCCTTCAGCAGTGAGGTAATGGGAGCCGCTACCTGACCAAAACCGCGGATAAACCTCCGGTAGTAATTGGCAAACCCAAGAAACCACTGCACTCCTTTACCGTGGTGGGAGTCGGCAAATTCAGCGCTTGGGTACGCCATTGAAGCTCCGCCCCTGTGCCTTCTTCACGAAGAAGCTCAGCCTGGAAATGTCTTTATTATTTTGGAACTTCTGTGAGTGTAATGTTTACTGTAAATGTGTATTGTTTATTTCACTTTCGTTTATTATCTACTTCACTTGCTTGGTGAAAACCTGAGCTCTTCAGGCTGTGTAACTGTATTAACATAGTTTGGCAGACCCTATATACAGTCTTTAGTTATTTACCCACAGCCTACAAGGCTGAAGAGCTCAGGTTTTCAGTAGAATGGCATATCTACTGTGTCTTAACGGTATTCAATCACAAATATGAACATCTCATAGAATTAGTGGGGGAAGTGATTGTCGGTCAAAACAGTTTGACCCCGACGTGATTTGAACACGCAACCTTCTGATCTGGAGTCAGACGCGCTACCGTTGCGCCACGAGGTCCATGTACAAGTCATGCATTTGTCACTACGTGTCTCTCGCTCGGTCTCTCTCCCTCCCTCGTCATTAAATTCAAGGGCTTTATTGGCATGGGAAACATAGTTCCAAAATAATAAAGACATTTCAAATCTCATATTATGTCTATATACAGTGTTGTAACGACATGCAAATAGTTAAAGTACAAAAGGGAAAATAAATCAACATAAATATGGGATGTATTTACAATGGTGTTTGTTCTTCACCTGTTGTCCTTTTCTTGTGGCAACAGGTCACAAATCTTTCTGCTGTGATGGCACATTGTGGTATTTCACCCAGTAGATATGGGAGTTTATCTAAATGTTTTTTGTTTTTTTCGAATTCTTTGTGGATCTGTGTAATCTGAGGGAAATATGTGTCTCTAATATGGTCATACATTTGACAGGAGGTAAGGAAGTGCAGCTCAGTTTCCATATAATTTTGTGGGCATTGTGCACATATCCTGTCTTCCCTTGAGGGCCAGGTCTGCCTTCGGCTCAATAGCAAGGCTATGTTCACTGAGTCTATACATAGTCAAAACTTTCCTTAATTTTGGGTCAGTCACAGTGGTCAGGTATTCTGCCACAGTGTACTCTCTGTTTAGGGCCAAACAGCATTATAGTTTGCTCATTATTTGTATCGAAATGCTTGTGCTTCTAGTCCGACAGTGCAGTAATATCTAACAAGTAATCTAACAAATTCACAACGGCTACCTTATACACACAATGTAAGGAGATCGAATAAGAATATGTACATATAAATATATGGATGCGCGATGGCCGTGTGGCATAGGCAAGATGCAATAGATGGTATAAAATACAGTATATATTATTGAGATGAGTAATGTAGGATATGTAACATTATTAAAGTGCCATTATTTAAAGTGACTAGTGATACCATTATTAAATCAATTTATTAAAGTGGCCAATGATTTGAGTCTGTATGTTGGCAGCAGCCTCTCTATGTTAGTAATGGCTGTTTAATAGTCAAATGGCCTTGAGATAGAAGCTGTTTTTCAGTCTCTCGGTCCCAGCTTTGATGCACCTGTACTGACCTTGCCTTCTGGGGTGGTTGAGGGCAGGTAGTTTGCCCCCGGTGATGCATTGTGCAGACCACACTACCCTCTGGAGAGCCTTGCAGTTGAGGACGGTGATATAGCCCGACAAGATGCACTCAATTGTGCATCTGTAGAAGTTTGTGAGGGTTTTAGGTGACAAGCCAAATGTATTTTGCGCCTTCTCCACCACGCTGTCTATGTGGGTGGACCATTTCAGTTTGTCCGTGATGTGTACGCCAAGGAACTTAAAACTTTCCACCTTCTCCACTACTGTCCCGTCGATGTGGATAGGGGGGTGGTCCCGAAGTCCATGATCATCTCCTTTGTTTTCCCCCAGTGTTGAGGATCAGCGGGGTGGAGATGTTGTTTCCTACCCTCACCGCCTGGGGGTGGCACGTCAGAAAGTCCAGGACCCAGTTTCACAGGGCGGGGTCGAGACCCAGGGTCTCAAGCTTAATGATGAGTTTGTAGGGTACTATGGTGTTAAATGCTGAGCTGTAGTCAATGAACAGTATTCTTACATAGGTATTCCTCTTGTCCAGATGGGATAGGGCAGTGCGCCGAGTGATGGTGATTGCGTTGTCTGTGGACCTATTGGGGCAGTAAGCAAATTGGAGTGGGTCTAGGCTATCAGGTAGGGTGGAGGTGAAATGATCCTTGACTAGTCTCTCAAAGCACTTCATGATGACAGAAGTGAGTGCTACTGGGTGATTGTCATTTAGTTCAGTTACCTTAGCTTTCTTGGGAACAGGAACAAGGGGGGCCATCTTGAAGCATGTGGGGACAGCAGACTGGGATAGGGATTGATTGAAGATGTCCGTAAATACACCATACACGTAAATACACTTGTTTTAGTTTCTTTCTATAGGAGGGGAGCAACAAGATGGAGTCATGGTCAGATTTATCAAAGGGAGGGCAGGGGGAGCCTTGTATGGATGTTAGAGTAGCAGTGGTCCAATGTTTTGCTCGAGTGGGTGCAACAATAAATATGCTGGTAGAATTTGCGTAACCTTGTTCTGAAACTAGCTTTGTTAATATCCCCAGCTACAATAAATGCAGCCTCAGGGTATATGGTTTCCAGTTTACATAGAGTCCAGTGGAGTTCTTTCAGGGCCGTTGCGGTATATGCTTTGGGGGGGGGGGGTAATGCGGTCGATTGTAAGGAATTCTAGGTCAGGTGAACAAAAGGACTTGAGTTCCTGTATGTTGTTATGATTACACCATGAGTCGTTAATCATGAGGCATACACCCCCGCCCTTCTTCTTACCAGCGAGATGTTTGTTTCTGTCGGCGCAACGCATGAAGAAACCCGGTGGCTGTACCGACTCTGACACCATAACCCGAGTGAGCCATGTTTCCGTGAAACAGAGAATGTTACAATCTCTGATGTCTCTCTGGAAGGCTACTTGTGCCCTAATTTTGTCCACCTTGTTGTCTAGAGACTGGATATTGGCGGGTAGTATGCTCGGAAGCGGTGGATGGTGTGCTCGCCTTCTAAGTCTGACCAGGAGGCCGCTCCGTCTGCCTCTCCTGCTGCGACGACGTTGTATTGGGTTGGCCTCTGGGATTAGAACCACGCTAATACTTTGCACATGAACGGCCGATCATTCTGAAAGAAATTGCAATGTACATATATACGCTTGTATGTTGTTGTTGTCTCTCCTTTGAAAACACTCAATCATCCTTTAGAGATCATCAGAGTCTCTGGTTAACGATCCTAACAGTCACAATGTATTTTGTGGTTGTAGGTGGTTAGAATGGATACTTCAGAGTACCATTCGGAAATGTTCTCATAGAATAAAGGTTTCAGCGGTTGTTGGTTTTCTCGTTCTAGGTTTAAGTAATTTCTAGCTGCAGACTAGTAATTCGTGTCGTCTAGAATTTGCTCTTATTCTGTAGTGATCGATAGTCTCAGAGTTGAACCATTTTCAGCCGTGTAGTCAAAACTACAGCTGTATGGTCTCTGTGGCCTATAGAATTGCAGCCATTCCAACGTGGGGACTCTGTCCCGGAATTCTCTGACTTGTAGCCATTCCAACATGGGGACTCTGTCCCGGTGTTCTCTGACTTAATGTATATTTTGTAGGAAGTGGGTTTTATACTCTGTGGAAGAAGGGGTGGTTCTATGACGCTTATGTGATGTCTGGGCTCACGGGGGTGTGGCCACTGACTAGTTAATCTTTATATGAAAATCCACACTCTCATTTAGAAGGTTGGCATCACGTTACATCTTTTCACAAATAGTTTCATGTTTAATCACAAACGTTTCACAATATTTAGATGTAAACCTGACAGATGGGAAATGGGAAATGGGAAGATGACAGATGGGAAATGTACACCTTAGATACAGTTATGTGTGTTTCCTGTCCTCCATGAGATGACCAAATGAAACACACTCGTCATGACTGTCCGGTAAGTGTCCACGGACCATCCCCAAATTCTCAAAGTGGAAACATTGTTTAATTATTCCAACTTTTGATGTCCAAGGGCCTCTCTGTGTTCCACAGTTTACATTCCAATCTCAAACACTACAGAGCATAGGAGCAGCGTATTTTATGACCGACCATAAAACAGTCGATTTCCCTCTCTCCCACTCTATGAGAGAGAGCATGCTGTAGAGCGGACCCCCCTTGTATCCTGATCCTTCAGATCGTCACAGGAGAGTTATGACAACAGGTAACAAACAGTCCAACCAGGATACCAATGAGCTTTATGGCCCATGTGGCATAAACATCTCACCCTGTCTACCAGCCCATAACTGGTACGTCCTACCAAACACACACCATTCTGCGACTTCTCTCACACACACACACACACACTAAGTAATAGGTTTGTCATAGGTGTGATACTCAGGTAATAATAATAACCTGGTAATATAATAATATAACCATGACGTGGATGGAAAAAGGTGTTCCTCTGATCTTCTTGATACTACCTCTGCCATATCATTCTCATACTCACACACACACAATAATCTGAGCCATTGACGTGGATGGAAACAGAAGTGTTCCTCCAATGGGATGATTAGGTTAGAGGTGGTCCAATATTTCATCAGTCTTTACTAATGACATGCAGCTGCCCTTGAGTAAAGCCAGTGTGTCCTATGTGTGCGGATGACTCAACACGATACAGCTACATGCAGCTACTACAGCAAGTGAAATCACTGCAACACTTAACAAAGAGCTGCAATTAGTTTCAGAATGGAATAAGGAATAAGATAGTCCTAAATATTTCAAAAACTAAAAGCATTGTAATTTGGGACAAATCATTCACTAAACCCTACACCTCAACTAAATCTTGTAATAAATCCTGTGGAAATTGAGCAAGTTTACGGTGACTAAACTGCTTGGAGTAACCCTGGATTGTAAAACTGTCACGGTCAAAACATGTTGATACAAGGGCAGCTAAGATGGAGAGAAGTCTGTCCATAATAAAGCGTTACTCCACCTTTTCAACAGCTCTATCAACAAGGCAGGTCCTACATACAGGCTCTAGTTTTGTCGCACCTAGACTACCGTTCAGTCGTGTGGTCAGGTGCCACAAAAAGGGACCTTGGAAAATAAAAATTGGCTCAGAAGAAGGCAGCACGGCTGGCCCTTAAATGTACACAAAGAGCTAACATTAATAATATGTATATATATTTTTCATGGCAGCTAATGGGGATCCTTAATAAATACAAGTACAATGGCAAGAAAAGGTATGTGAAACCTTTGGAAATACCTGGATTTCTGCATAAATTGGTCATAAAATTGCATCTGAACTTCATCTAGGTCACAACAATAGACAAACACAGTCTGCTTAAACTAATAACACACAAACAATTATAAGTTTTCATGTCTTTATTGAACACACTGTGTAAACATTCAAAGTGAAGGGTGGGAAAAGTATGTGAACCCTTAGATTTAATAACTGGTTCACCCTCCTTTGGCAGCAGTAACCTCAACCAAATGTTTTCTGTAGTTGCCGATCAGACCTGCACAACGGTCAGGAGGAATTTTGGACCATTCCTCTTTACAAAACTGTTTCAGTTCAGCAATTTTCTTGGGATGTCTGGTGTGAACGGCCCTCTTGAGGTCATGCCACAGCATCTCAATCGGGTTGAGGTCAGGACTCTGATTGGGCCACTCCAGAAGGCGTATATGTTGAAGCCATTCTGTTGTTGATTTATTTCTATGTTTTGGGTCGTTGTCCTGTTGCATCACTCAACTTCTGTTGAGCTTCAATTGGCGGACAGATAGCCTAACATTCTCTTGCTAAATTTCTTGATAAACTTGGGAATTCATTTTTCCGTCGATGATAGCAAGCTGTCCAGGCCCTGAGGCAGAAAAGCAGCCCCAAACCATGACGCTCCCGTCACCATACTTTACAGTTGGGATGAGGTTTTGATGTTGGTGTGCTCTGCCTTTTTTTCTCCACACATAGTGTTGTGTTCCTTCCAAACAACTCAACTTTAGTTTCATCTGTCCACAGAATATTTTGCCAGTAGCGCTGTGGAACGTCCAGGTGCTCTTTTACGAACTTCAGACGTGCAGCAATGTTTTTTTGGACAGCAGTGGCTTTTCCCGTGGTGTCCTCCCATGAACACCATTCTTGTTTTTAATGTTTTACGCCTCATCAACAGAGATGTTAACATGTTCCAGATATTTCTGTAAGTCTTTAGCGGACACTCTAGGATTCTAATTAACCTCATTGAGCATTCTGCGCTGTTGCAGTCATCTTTGCAGGACGGCCATTTCTAGGGAGAGTAGTAACAGCGCTGAACTTTCTCCATTTAAAAACTATTGGTCTTACCGTGGACTGATGAACATCAAGGCGTTTAGATATACTTTTGTAACCCTTTCCAGCTTTGTGCAAGTCAACCATTCTTAATCTTATGTCTTCTGAGATCTCTTTTGTTCGAGGCATGGTTCACACCATACAATGCTTCTTGTGAATAGCAAACTTGCATTTTGTGAGTGTTTTTTATAGAGCAAGGCAGCTCTAACCAACATCTCCAATCTAGTCTCATTGATTGAACTCCAGGTTAGCTGACTCCTGACACAAATTTGCTTTTGGAGAAGTCATTAGCCTAGGGGTTCACATACTTTGTCCAACCTATACTATGAACGTTTAAATGATGTATTCAATATAGACAAGAAAAATTCAATAATTTGTGTGTTATTAGTTTAAGCACACTGTGTTTGTCTGTTGTTGTGACTTAGAGGAAGATCAGATCTGACAAATTTGATGACCAGTTTATGCAGAAATCCAGGTAATTCCAAAGGGTTCACATGCTGACCTGTGTGATGTTATTATAGACGTTATTACATTAAATTAACAATCAGCCAAGGTAGTCAAGCTTTTACCATGAATGTGTTTCATTTAAAGGGACTTTGATAAAGAACTACAGTCAACATCATAGACAATTTCCCCCGTACCACCTCAGATATGCAGACAGTATCCCCAAAAAGACTGTTCCACAGTGTGAGTGGATTGTCTGACACAGACTCATCTCCGCGCGAGTAGGATAAGGTTTACCAAAAGTACTTCTTCCCCCTCATTGCAACGGTTAGAAAGGTAGGCTGAGGGTTGGCTGTGCAGGTGTATGTGGATAGTCTGACACAGATTCAGTCCCCTTATCTAAGGTCAGTTTTGCATTTCTTCCCCCACAAGGAAGGTAAGCAGGTGCTGACTGCTGATCCTAGATCTGTGCCTGAAGGAAAACGCTCGTTCCAAATGGCACCCTATTGTTCTGATCAAAAGTAGTGCACTATGTAGGAAATAGGGTACCATTTGGGACACATAGAACTTTATACCAGGAGCGTCCATGTGGCTCCTCCTGGTGGACCCTGATTGGTAACCAATGTCCTGCAATGATGGCATCAGAGGTGCATAGCGCCCCCTGTCAGCTGGCCTCCTGAACAACTGGGTCCTCACTCAGCTCCCTCCAGCTGTCGTCATCGGCGCAACGCTCAAATAGGTTCCCAGCAACAAGCCCGTGCCCATTGTGGTTCCCTTCACCAGAAGGCTCACATCTCGCCCTGTGTGGCTCAGCGTGGGTACTATCGACATCTAGTGGAGAGATTAAGGTATTTCAATGAGTACTGTACAGTAGGTATGTATACAATCAAAGTGTATTTATTCACAAGATACAACAGATGTAAACAGTTCAGCTAAATGCAAATGATGCACTGTAAACTAGGTTATTGATCAAAGTGCTGGTGAATATTCATGGAAAACCATTGAATATAGTTTTTACACATACACACACTTGCACAAACTCAAACCACTATTCAATATGATTACTGAAGCACGCTCACTGCTGTATATGGATACCAGTGGTGGCTGGTAGCACCTTGAAGATGCACTATGCAGAAATCTCACCACCATTTCCAGGTTGCAAAAATGGTTTGCCTAATTTAAGTTTATGTGACAAAACAAGCAAGTATAGTGTAAATAATCATTGTACCATCTAAACCGCTGTGAAATATCTTTTCCATACCCCCAAATATTTTATTTTCAGCTGTTTGAAGCTGGTGTACAATAGCAAAAGTAAAAGAAGCAAAAACTAGACTTAAAAATGGGTAGCATAGAAATAGCCCACATGGAACAGATCTACTGCTTTTTAGACTTGCGTTCAATGAGAATGACAGATCTATAACTCACATTTCTCCAATAGAAATCCCACACAACACTTGTAGGCGATGTCATGGCAAAGTTGGCTAGCTAAAGCCGCGTTCAAGTGCTAGTCAGAACTAGGAAACTCTGACATTTCCAACTTGCTAACTAGTTGTAGTTATAGAGCCCCACAGTGGAGGTGTCGTAATACCCATAAAACCTGGCGGTCAAACAGGGAAACAGAAATCTTTTTTTCTTTCATTCATTTTCCCCCATAGGGTATTTTAGATAAGCTTAAAATAAGGGCTGTGTTTCATGTAGGCTTACCCTGGTGTGAAGTTTTGATAACCATGTAAATCTCTCTTGGACAAGATGACTTTTATTAATAAATTCTGCTCTATTTACGGTCCTGTTCAAAAATGCTAATTAGAATAAAATTAGACATCACGCAAAACTACAAAATCCCGTCAAGCTCCTGCCTATTTATTCATTACTACATTTACCTAACATTAGATAGTTGATCCAGAGATTCTTACCTTTGCCTCGATTAGCAGTCTCGTCCAGATCATCGTGGTATTTGTAGTACTTTATGATAGCCACATTGGCCGTTAATTAGCATTTAATTTTGGGGGGCGTAAATACATTTATAAAAATCACCTTGTCCTAGAGAGGTTCACACGGTTATCAAAATGTCAATTCAGGGTAAGCCTACACAAAACACAGCCATTTTTTAAAAAGTGTTTCTAAAAATCCCCTATGGGAAAAATGTATGGTGGAAAAACGATTGGAACCAGTTCCCTGTTTGACTGCTAGGTTTTATGGATATTATGACTCATACTGCGGTAGTACAGTATTTTGTGTTTCAAGAGCTGAATTCTGGGTATTTTCAGATATAGATGTTATGTGTTAAAGATGCTATAGTCTCAAAAGTCGACAAACGTGTAAAACTTGGTCAAAACTTGTAAAGTGGTGGTCCCATGTATCATGAGCTAAAATAAAAGAGAATTTAATGTTCTGAAATAAAGCTGAAAATGTCCCAGTTCTTCCATGCCCTGCATACTCAGACATGTCACCAATTGAGCATGTTTGGGATGCTCTGGATTGCATACGCGTACGACAGCGTGTTCCAGTTCCCGCCATTAACCAGCAACTTCACATAGCCATTGAAGAGTGGGACAACATTGCACAGGTCATAATCAACTATGCGAAGGAGATGTGTTGTGCTGCATGAGGCAAATAGTGGTCACACCAAATGGTGGTCACACCAGATACTAACTGGTTTTCTTTTCCACACCCCTACTTTTTTTTAAAGGTGTCTGTGCCCAACAGATGCATATTGGTATTCCCAGTGATGTGAAATCCATACATTAGGGCCTAATTAATGTATTTCAATTGACTGATCTCCGTATATGAACTGTAACTCCCTAAAATCCTTGACATTTTTGCATGTTACGTTTATATTTTTGTTCAGTGTATGTGTAACTGATATATGCAAAGGAATACTACATGTTCGTGTTTTTAAATGTATGTCAATTGTAAAGTATTTTGTCTGTAATGGCTTGTTCGTTATGTGTCAGACCCCAGAAAGACTAGCTCTCGCCATTGGCGTCGGCTAATGGGGAACCTAATGAAATCAACAACAACAACAAAAATCAGTGAGCTCCGGAACCATTATCAGTGCATATGTTTCCGTCTAGCGTGAGGGAACGGTTATTATTTGCACACTGTCTACATCACGTCACAGTTCCACAATGGCGAGCCCTGTTATGGAAGAACTTCCAAAGAATTCTGTGTTGGACCCACTGAAGGGGCTCCTGCTCACTTATTTCATGCCAGAATCATGTTACGACGAGTTTTTCCTCAATTTTAACTTTCTGGATGGTAAGTCAAGTTCTTACATAATTGACTGACGTTTGATTGCAAGAGCTAACTTAGCTAGTTAACGTTAGCTAGCCAGGGCTTCAACGTTGAATGGATGAGCTAGCTAGGTATCGTTAGCTTGCAAGACTTGCGTTTTTAATCGATATTTCACAATGTAACTTCTATGTTATCTTTTGCGTATATCCAGTTACTAGATATAAATAAATATATATTGGACGTAGGGATCGTACCCTCTAAACAGGCTAAAAAGACAGAAGAGGAGCTAACGTTAGTAGGTAGTTGGAAGTTTTGTTTTGACAGCGTTCAGAGGCGGGGCTATCTCATGCCAGTGTTCCTCAATAATTCTAGATAGGAGAAGAACGACATATCTATCTGTTCTCTCTGATAATACCCGTTCAATCGACGATTGTTTCTGTCTGCAGTGCCATGTCTAAAGATTGTGCTGAGCAAAGGTCTGGGCATTGGAATCATCCTGGGGTCTGTGATGGGTAAGATTAAGATTCTCTTTCTCCTCTCTCTATCTCGTTCTCTCTATTTCAATTCAAAGGCCTTTATTGGCATGGGAAACGTATGTTTACATTGCCAAAGCAAATGAAGTAGATAATAAACAAACGTGAAATAAACAATAAAACATGAACAGTAAACATTCCACTCACTCTCAATCTTTATCTCTGTCTCTCTCTCCCTATGTGTGCAAAGCATAACTCTCTGCCCCTCGCTTATATACAGGTAACTGCCAAAATAAAGGAAACACTTGAGTAAATGATACAAAGTACTGTACAGGTGTGGTTCCTGAGTTAAAGGCCTCCCTCCGACTGTTAAATATCCATCACTAGCACATTAGAGGCTGCTGCCTATATACAAAGACTTGACATCAATGGCCACTTTAATAAATGGAACACTAGTCACTTTAATAAAGTTGACATATTTTGCATTACTCGTCTCATTTGTATATACTGTATTATATTATATTCATCTGTATTTTAGTGTATGCAGCTTATATATTCTTAATTCAATTCCTGTACTTAGATGTGTGTGTGTTGTGAAATTGTTAGATATTACTGCACTGATGGAGCTAGAAACACAAGCATTTCGCTACCCCCACAATAACATCTGCTAAACATGTGTATGTGACCAATAACATTTGATTAAGCAATTTACATCCCATCATGCTTAGGGTCATGAATAAAAATGCCCAGTTGCCCATTATTTTGGCTACCGTGGCTAGAAGAAGATATGGCAAAGACTTTTAAAGAGGGATCTCAAAGGAGCATAGGGGGTTTAAAGTGTGTGTGTGTGTGTGTCTGTCACCAGATGTCAACGGAATTGATTCTAGAGCAGTGCCTAAGACGGCGTTTTCCACCCCCGTCAAATAAACACAAAATTATGGAATTTATTGTGGAAGAATGGTGCCGCATCCCTCCAATAGAGTTCCAGACACTTGTAGAATCTATGCCAAGGTGCATTGAAGCTCTTCTGTGTACTCATGGGGGCCCAAATCCCTATTAAGACACTATGTTGGTGTTTCCTTTTTTGGGGCAGTTACCTGTAGATGGAAAGATATTTACAATAGAATTTGATCCATCAAGCGCACGTTCAGATAATACATAACATAACCCATATCTCGCTCTCTCCCACTCTCTCTCTCCCCACAGTAAAGCTGCCCCAGATCCTGAAGCTGATGGGGGCTAAGAGTGCAGATGGTCTAAGCTTCAACTCTGTCTTGCTGGAGCTGCTGGCTATTACCGGCACCATGGCCTATAGCATTGCTAACAGCTTCCCCTTCAGGTACTGTGCTAGAGTTGTACACACACACGGAGACATGCACAGACACACACACACAGACACGCACAAGTTAACATATTTGGCGTTTTCTCTTTCAGTGCCTGGGGTGAGGCCCTCTTCCTCATGTTACAGACAGTAGCCATCGGGTTCCTCATTATGCATTATGGAGGCAACACAGTCAAAGGTAAGACACACACACACACACACACACACCTACCTGACGATAAGACTTGACACTCACTACTAACACTTCCTTTTGAGCTTACAATGTACAATTTTACGTCAGCATACAACTAGCTGCCCTCACAAGCAGTGGTTGACGTTCTAATTCTGTGTGTCTGCTCCCTCTAGGTGTGCTGTTCCTGGTGGTGTACTTTGGTCTGGTAGCTCTGCTGCTCTCCCCTGTAACGCCAATGCCTGTGGTCATGGCCATGCAGGCATCCAACATGCCTGCTATCATCATTGGCAGGGTATGTATAACATAATCAACGTGTTATATTGTAACAACAGCGTTCTAACGTTGTTCGAGCACCACATTGGACAATAAGTGTGTTTTAATATTTTCATGTTATTCTCTAGGATTTAATTGTGCTTTAAATAGTTCAACTGTAAAAATGTGCCCCAAAATAAATCAATAATAAAGTTGATTTGTGTTATAAAATGTGTTTTATAGGAGTTATCATTAGTTAACAAATAATGTTATCATTGTATTAATCTGTGATCATGTTTATTTCTCCCTGTGATTGCAGCTTATTCAGGTTGTGACTAACTATCGTAATGGACACACAGGTCAGCTGTCTGCCATCACTGTGTTTATGCTGTTCGCTGGCTCCTTGGCTCGCATATTCACCTCAATACAGGTATATGTGTGTGTACAGTGAATGTATACTAAACATTAGGAAAATCTTCCTAATATTGAGTTGCACCCCTCAATTGGTCGGGGCATGGACTCTACAAGTTGTCAAAAGTGTTCAACAGGGATGCTGGCCCATGTTGACTCCAATGCATCCCACAGTTGCATCAAGTTGGCTGGATGTCCTTTGGGTGGTGGAACATTCTTAATACACACAGGAAACTGTTGAGTGTGAAAACCCAGCAGCATTTCTTGACACAAACCAGTGTGCCTGACACCTACTACCGTACCCCATTCAAAGGCACTTCAAATATTTTGTCTTTCCCATTCACTCTCTGAATTGCAAGCATACACAATCCACGTCTGAATTGTCTCTAGTCTTAAAAATCCTTCTTCAACCTGTCTCCTTCCCTTCATTTACACTGATTTGAAGTTGATTTAAAAAGTGACATCAATAAGGGATCATAGCTTTCACCTGGTCCATCTGTCATGGAAAAAGCAGCTGTTCTTAATGTTTTGTTACTTGTACATTTTTTGTCAATAAGCAGACACTCTTATCCTGAGTGACTTAGTCGGTATGTGCAGCTGTGTGTGAGTAAAGTGTGTGTACTGTATGTGAGAGTGTGGATGCGTCATAAACGGCACACTATTCCCTATATAGTAGGTAATTAGAGCGTCTGCTAAGTGACACCTAAAAGGGTGCCATTTCAGGCAGTCTGTGTGTGATCCTGTCCTAATCCAACATGCCAATAATTTCTACTTTTCACTTCCTGGTTTCTCTCTACCAACAGGAAACGGGTGACTCCCTGATGGCCCTGACCTATGTCATATCCTCTTCCTGTAACGGCCTTATCGCTGCCCAGCTCCTGTACTACTGGAACAGCAGCCCGGCACAGAAGAAGAAGACAGAGTAGATAGACGGGTGCACATGAAATTAGTTGCCTCTAAATTGGCACCCTATTTCCAATATAGTGCACTACTTTTGACCAGGACCCATAAGGCTGTGGTCAAAAGTAGTGCACTATATTGGGAATAGCGTGCCATTTTGGGATGCAGTAGAGAGTATACAGACAGGGTGCAGCTCAAATGGCCCCCTATTCCATATGTAGTGCACTGCTGACCAGGGCCATGGACTCTAATGGTACACTATGTGAAATTGGGTGTCATTTGAGATTTGCACCAATTCACATCTAGAAATGTATACACTCTGCACTCCCCTACTGTAAGCTTAGCTCTGGACCAAACATTCTATTCCCACCACCCAAACCAAGGAACTCTATACTCTATCTGACTTCAATGATACTGTGACTACAGCCCAGTTAGACTAGCTCACAGAGAAATCATTAGTTTTGCCTCAGTGTTTTAGCTCAGGGAAGGGAAGGCTTGACACGCTTATTTCTCCATCCTGAACGCTGATTCTACTAAACGCCACAGAAGTGCCGATATGGTGTAGGGTGAAGTTGCCGCTTGACGCTGATCCTGAGTCAGTTTAGCATTTTTCCCACTTATGGTTAAGGTTAGGATTCTGGGAGGGGAAGCTGATCCTATATCTGTACCTAGGGGAAACTTCAACCCAGAGCTGTCAAAACACCCACTACGGTCAGTTGTTTTTGTCGTACTCCTACACGGGTTGTCCTCGGACCATAATCTAGAATGAAAACGCATTCCAGAACACAACCAGGAAGGTAACTATTCTAGCTATAATCAAGGGGTCAAGCAATAGAGGTTTACTGTGAAATTCTCTGTCTGTGTGTTTAAGTTAAATGTTCGAATTTTAAGTTGTTGAAGCTTTGTTGACTGAGTGTAATCTAAAGCAGCCTGGTCTCAGATCCTTTAATGCTTGTGCCAACTTCATTGCTGTACTTGGTAAACAATGTTTGGCGTGACGAGTTACAAGGATTTGGCATTATTGCACAAACAGGCTGGCACACAGGCTAGATCAAAATAACAACTGAACTAAATGGTTCAAATTATCAGTCCACATGATGTTTGTCTGTGTTTCTTTGTGCATATAGATGCTGTATTTGTTTAATGATAAATCACATATTTTATTGAATTCAATGAATGAGTCCACAATACTAAATAATTCATTCCAATTTGATTCAGAGTAACCTGGGAGCAGAAATTTGGGGTCATTATAGTTTTATGTTGAAGTCCAATTTCTCTGTTTAGTTTTAGTTTACTTGTTGAGATTCAACTTCTCATGTTAAGATGCTGCTTGCGCTTGTATGCGTCAAAAGCGAGTGCTACAGTTCTGAACATGGTAAGAGTTTATTTGAATGCAAAAATGTAATAAAATCTGTTTTGTTTTTGTTGTGACTGCTCAGGTGTCTGTAGTTTTCTCTTATGTTTTCAGAACTCCAGTCCAAGAGAGCCTCTGGGTTGTGCAGGCTTTCATTCCAACCCTGCAGTAACATCCCTGATTTAGCAAGTTATATGATATAATGAAATAAAACTCAACTCAATTATTTTCATTAGGTTTCTTGTTTAAGGAAGGGCTGGAACAAAAGCCTGCATACCCATTGTTCCAAAATGATTGGGTGTCATTCATTTTCACACCACTAGATAGAGACAATTGTTCACCCTCTATTTTGTTCACTCACTACTAGTTCTCCAAAGTACAGGAATTTACACTAAACAAAAATATTCATGCAACTTGCAACAATTTTAGAGATTCTACTGAGTTACAGTTCATATAAGGAAATCAGTAAATTTAAATTATTTATGCCTTAATTTATGGATTTCATATGACTGGGAATACCGATATGCATCTGTTGGTCGCCTAAACCTTAAAAAAAGGTAGGGGTGTGGATCAGATAACCATTTACCTCCTTTAGCGCGACACACATTCTTCGCACAGAGTTGATCCGGCTGTTGATTGTAGCCTGTGGAATGTTGTCCCACTCCTCTTCAATGGCTGTGCGAAGTTGCTGTTGTACACGTTGATCCAGAGCATCCCAAACATGCTCAATGGGTGACATTTCTGGTGAGTATGCAGGCAATGGATGAACTGGGACATTTTCAGCTTCCAAGAATTGTGTACAACTCCTTGCGACATGGGGCCATTATGCTGAAACATGATGTGATGGTGGCATTTGAATGACTATGGGCCTCAGGATCTCGTCACGGTATCTCTGCATTCAAATTAACAGTTTGTGCTGAAATTCTTCAGTTGTGCAAACCCACAATTTCATCAGCTGTCCGGGTGGCTCGTCTCAGACAATCCCACAGGTGAAGAAGCTGGATATGGAGGTCCTTAGCTGTCGTGGTTAAAATTGGTCTGCAGTTGTGAGGCCGGTTGGACGTACTGCCAAATTCTCTAAAATGACATTGGAGGCGGCTTTTGGTAGAGCCATAAACATTAAATTATCTGGCAACAGCTCTAGAGGACATTTCTGCAGTCAGCATGCCAATTACCACATCCTGAAAAATTTGAGACATCTGTGGAATTGTGTTGTGTGACCAAACTGGCCTTTTATTGTTCCCAACACAAGGTGCACTTGTGCAATGGTCATGCTGTTCAGTCAGCTTCTTGATATGCCACACCTGTTAGGTGAATGGATTATCTTGACAAAGTAGAAAAGCTCACTAACAGGGATGTAAACATCAACATCAACAACATTTTAGAGAAATAAGCTTATCGGGTGTATGGAACATTTCTGGGATCTTTTATTTCAGCTCATGGGACCAACAACTTTACATGTTGCTTACATATTTTTGTTCAGTATGGGAAAATTTGTCTCTGCTTATTCTCTTATTATTTGTCCAACAAACTTGATAATTATTTTCCACCTCTTTTGTGATGTAATAAAATGTTTTCTATTTTTCTGCATGCCCTCTTTACCATAACATTATTTGTCACTACCCCCCCCCCCCTCCCCCATTGAATAGACCCTTCTCTCCTTTCCTTTCTCAAGTCCCGTGTGTGTCGTTCCATCGGCCCCCTGCCTCTCTGTCCTCAATCACACTGACATCATCAACACCCCCCGCAACCGAAAAGTCCCACAATTGGACAACGGAAGTTTCTTAAGAAACAACTCAAAACACAATTTTTTGTGTGAACAACAGACTCCAAAAGTTAATTAAACTTGATAGAAGGGTTGTGCTGAAGATATCTGTAAGATACACTTGTTTATTCCCACATTAAGCCACAACAGTGACCATCTTTCTCTCTCTCTCTCTCTCTCTCTCTCTCTCTCTCTCTCTCTCTCTCTCTCTCTCTCTCTCTCTCTCTCTCTCTCTGCAAAGTACATCTTTCTCTTTTCATCCCTTTTCTCTCATCGGTTTCCCTCATGCTTTGTTTATCACTCACTCACCAACTTCTGTCCTTTGTTTCTATGACGGGAACGAAAGAGAGGAGCCAAACCACATGAGAGGGAAGAGAGCGAGTAAAAGGGGTAAGTAGAGAAATTGTTGTCTTGGAAAGAAAGAGAGAGAAACGGCGGTTGTAGCAGGCCAAGGAGTAGGAGAAGCAGGAGGGAGATCGACAGAGGCAGGCAGTTAAGAAAAGGAGTTTGGAGAAAATAAAAATCATTTTTTTCATTGAGAGAGAGGGTGGGGGGGGAGAGAGAGAGGGCCCCGGGAGGCATTTCTGATGGTGATTGTGCAGCGGCGATGGCAAGCTCCGACTTTGTTAGGCCGTATCACCTGTGAGATATAGATGCATCTTGGGAGGTCTGACTGTGCTTTAGAAGAGGCCAGTTTTGTTCCACTGCGCTCAGTTCACACACATACACACACTCATCGCCTCCTTTAATCTCTTTAATGTGTGGGCCAATCTTTATCTACCTGCTGATTGTTAGGCCTGCATTTCCCATCTCCCCCAATCTGGCCATCTGTGAAACACCCCACCTCTGGCAGAACCTGGCGGAACACGCCATTGCCCCACCTCAGCGGTGGTGTTTTGGTGAATGCCTCAGCTGGCTGATAAGGGTAAAGCCCTTTCATCTCCCCAATGGTTTAGTCTGTTTACTCACAGGATTAAGATCAAGTGTAGCAAACTTTTCCTCTTCCTTGTTCATCCTCTAATCACAAAAATGGATGTTTGCACCAGATGTGTTTCAGTAAGAACACACACACACACACACACATGCAAACAAAAACACATACGCATACACGCGGGGTTCCCGAGTGGTGCAGGCTGTATCTCAACCGGCTGTGATCGAGAGTACCATAGGAGCGGCACACAATTGGCCCAGCGTCGTTCTGGTTAGGCGAGGGTTTGGCTCGGGGGGGCTTTACAAGTAGGCAGTCATTGTAAATAAAAATGTGTTCTTAACTGTCTTGTCTAGTTAAATACAAGTTTTTTTTAAATACGCTAGAACTAAAAAGGCTTGTCTCCCAACAACCATCCCACCACTCTCTCTCTTGCTCTCAGACCTGTTGAACTCTCCCACCCCTCTCGCTCTCCCTCTCTCTTTCGGACCTGTTGAACCCCCCTCTCTCTCCCCCTCGCTCTCTCTCTCTCTCTCTCAGACCTGTCTACCTCAGGGTGTGCCTCTACTAGCTCATTAGGGTTACCTGTCACTCTCTCACTCAGAGGTTGGCAAACAGTTCCTCTATGAGCAGCATTATACCCCTGTCGAATGTCTCCTATCTGCCATAGCTATACGCTACAGCTATGTGAGACAGATTTACCCAACCTGGGACACCTCCAGTCCTGACAAAGGCAGCAACACTTTCTATGATCAGTCTGTGAGTGTACATACCACCCATGGTCTTGACAGACTCTGTAAAACGCTGAGCTTGTTTTTGGTTGTTTTGGCTATTATCTGAAAAATAACATCCGTGACACTTCTCAAATACCGGTCATTTTTTATTTCAAATGTTTTTCTCATATTTCAAACCACGCATTCAACAGGTGATTTTTTTTTTTTTTTTACAATGGTCGGCTAATCGATTTCGTCCCATTTATATCCACGATTATATATTTTGACATTTTTCATACAGTATCTACATCGTAATGTTACTGTTCTGTGAAACAAACAACAGTTGTGGGTGAAATCACCCTCGTCATTCCTGTCGGGCTGTGAGTGGGAACTGTGAAGTCTTTTGAAGCTGCGGAGATGCGGAGATGATCCTGTGATGTTTCACCGCAGACTGGAGCCAGACTGACGGACAGTCTTGCCTTATCGTTTGTGAGTTCCTTGAATTAGCTTGGGTGCTGCAAGCAAAGCGGCACTGAATAGTACTATGCTAGGTAGGCAGGTAGGCCTCATGCACATACACACACACACACACACACTATCAGCAGAGATCTTGCTTCTTTGACAGCATTTGTTGAGAGATGTGGGAGGGAGCAAACACACACACACACACACACCTCCCTACCGCAAAAGGGGAAGAAAACCGTCACTGTTTTTCCATAACCTGTTAGGCCTACCTGGTTCACTCAGACCTGCAGTGGTGGAAAAAGTAACCAATTGTAATACTTGAGTAAAAGATACCTTAAAAGAAAATGACTCAAGTAAAAGTGAGTCACTGAGTAAAATACTACAGTAAAATACTACTTGAGTAAATATACTTTTTAAATATACTTAAGTACAAAAGTAAATGTAATTGCTAAAATATGCTTAGGTTTAAAAGTAAAAGTATAAATAATTTCAAATTCCTTATATTAAGTAAACCAGGCAACACAATGTTCTTGTTTTTGAAATATAAGGATAGCCAGGTGCACTCTCCAAAATTCAGGATATAATTTACAAATGAAGCATTCATGTTTCATGAGTCCGCCAGATCAGAGGCAGTAGGGATGAACAGGAATGTTCTCTTGATAAGTGTGTGAATTTGACCATATTCCTGTCCTGCTAAGCATTCAAAATCTAACGAGCACTTTGGGGTGTCAGTGAAAATGTATGGAGTATGACTGATGACTTACATGACCCTTGGACCTATTATATTACGTACTGTTAGGTGTGTAACCATAAAACATGTGAAGAAACCTGTGGTAGACCTAACACTTTATTTAACCTTCTTGATGACTCCCAATGGACCTACCCAAACGGCAGGACATACGAACGCCTTTCCCTGAAAAAACAAAACTGTTGGAGGAATATGTTGCTCATGTCTATGACCAAGGTATTGGATAGCACATCACTCAGTCAGCCCTCATAGCTCCAAAAGCTCCACTGCTAAGTATAGACCTAACAGGGCAGACAAGTAGACGAGAGTGGGGTAAGTTGAGCCAAAGGGTTAGTTAAGCCACTCTTTGTTTCTAGAAAACCATAAACAATATGAATTTTGTGAACAAATATTTAGGAAGAGGTCATGATTTCATAGAGTCTGTGAATTCAGAAACCACATGGAAAAGGTGATTAAGCAAGTTAGAACTAAAAAAACAGATTTTCACAAAGTCAAATGTATTTATTGTGTTATAGGTTTCATGATGCTTGTATCTAAACCAAAGTAAATAGTTCTAAGATTGTCTTGTACATGAGTTGGGTTCTCTATACACTACAATGTGAGTAGTAAAAATATTAGAAAGCACTACTTAAGTTTTTTGGGGTAGGATTATCTGTACTTTACAATTTATATTTTTTGACAACTTTTACTTTACTACATTCCTAAAGAAAATGTTGTACTTTTCACTCCATACATTTTCCCTGACACCCAAAAGTACTTGTTAGATTTTGAATGCTTAGCAGGACAGGAAAATGGCCTAATTCACACACTTATCAAGAGAACATCCCTGGTCTATTCGAGCAGCAACAAGGGATGAAAAAAAAAGACAATGACACTGAAAGAGGTACATTGATTAGAAAATAACATGTACCTGTGCTTAAAATCTCTTATGGATTAGCCCCTTTTTTTACATTTTCACCTAAAATGACATACCCAAATCTAACTTTCTGTAGCTCAGGCCCTGAAGCAAGAATATGCATATTCTTGGTACCATTTGAAAGGAAACACTGAAGTTTATGGAAATGTGAAAGTAATGTAGTATAAGATAACACAATAGATCTGGTAAAAGATAATACAAAGAAAAAAACAACAGTTCTTTTGTATTTTTTTGTACCATCACCTTTGAAATTAAAGAGAAAGGCCATAATGTATTATTTCATCCCAGGTGCAATTTAGATTTCGGCCACTAGATGACCTCAGTGTATGTCTAAAGTTTTAGACTGATCCAATTAACCATTGCATTTCTGTACAAAATGATGTATCAAGACTGCCCAAATGTGCCTAATTTGTTTATTAATAACTTTTCATGTTCAAAATTGTGCACTCTCCTCCAACAATAGCATGGTATTCTTATTATATTCTATAGCTACTGTAAATTGGACAGTGCAGTTAGATTAACAAGAACTTAAGCTTTCTGCCAATATCAGATATGTCTATGTCCTGGGAAATTTTCTTGTTACTTACAACCTCATGCTAATCGCATTAGCCTATGTTAGCTCAACCGTCCTGTGGAAGGGACACCAATGCCGAAGAAGTTTAAAAAAAAAAAGAAAAAAAAAAAAGGTTATGATAGCAGAGAGAAACAACCCACTGGGCACAGATGTCAATTCCATGTTGGTTCAATGTAATTTCTTGAAATTACGTGGAAACCACTTTGATTCAACCAGTGTGTGCCCAGTGGGAAGGTCTTATCTGTTGACATGGAGTCTGAGCATGCTAAACATATCAAGAATCTCGAGGACCAGTTTCATGGGCTTAGTAGCCTCAAATGTTGAGAACTTGCCTTTTGAATTGGCACATAAAAACAACATCCCTGTCTCAGACAACTGGTCAAGAAATTGAAGGGTAAGTGATATTGAAACGATATCTATATCTGAATGTAGGCATACATTTAAGATATACCACAACATTAAACTTTCACCTACTAGCACCATCTCCCACTTACCCCATGAGGCACAATTTTACTCTGTCCCCATGCTCAATTTACCCCATACCTGGGGGTATGGTATGAGACCACTTTTTTTTCGACAAGCTAAGTTTTCAAAACTGTTATGTTTACATGAATTCGGATTATTTCCAGGGATACACAACATCCTGAAATACAGTATATGTAGATACCTTTGGTAGAAAGAATACTGTATTTCCCTTGATGTAGTTATGCTGAATTTAAAACATGGCTCAACGTACCCCACTCTCCTCTACCCATAGAACGTATGCTGTTGTCAGTCATAAAACTGAATCTTATAGCCATCCATGATCAGGCTTCCCCGGTAGCCTCCCTCCACCCCCCCCCCCCCACCCCCCCCAAGCTACCCTGTTTATTACCCAGTTTTATTTGATGTGATTTTTTATAAAATCTTTAACACTGCATTGTTGGAAAAGGACCCGTAAGTAAGCAATTCACTGTTAGTCTACACCTGTTGTCTATGAAGCATGTGACAAAGAAAATTGTATTTTGATTTATTGCGTGACTTGGGGTACTCAGGTGCGAACCTGTGAAAATGCGGCAGATTAGGCATTCAGTGACATTGCAGCCAACCGTGTGTGAGTGCGTGTGTGTGTCATGGCATAGTTTTTGTGTCGTTGCTGCGCCAGAAACGGACGCCCACTCGCTTACCTGTGAGCAAACAACGCAACGAGCAGGTCTTTCAATGACCTGTGCAGAAAGGAGTGGTTGGTTTGTAGTCAGTCACAGACAGTCAGTGATGGGGTATGAGTTTATAGGTTTTGGGGCCTGTGTTTCTGTAGTTAACCTCCCCATGACCAGTGATAAGCCCCTAGGCCCCTTACCTACTGCAATTGTTAGGCCCCCTATCTATTAAAAGCTTATTTAAAATGTGCACATTTTATGTTCTTAAAGGGTCAATCAGCAGTTGCTACATCCATTTTTGTGATATAGACCCATTGATCCTTGAAAAATATAACTTATAAAAGACTCATGAGCTTGGTTCAACTGCCATACCCCGTCAGAACCCAAAATATAAGCTTGTTTTATTCAAATTTTTGTAAACAAAGTAAATGTAGGCTATGTAAACAGCCTCAAAACATGATTAAAAACTATAATTTGTATATAATGGATGGTCAGTCCTTGCATCCATAGCTCTGTCCATTCATTTGAGAGTGGTAACATTTCTCCTGCCCCATCCTTAGCTTTTTACTGAAACAAGGAGAAAACTCAATGCTATTGTTTCTACTGCTGATTGCCGCTTTAATATGTGTGTGGGGTTGGGATACTGTTGCCCAATTTATAGCCACTTGTATTGTCCAAGTAAGCTTGTGTGTAAACCTCAAATAGCGGTTTGGATAAATTATTGGACATGTAAAAACAATATGCACATAAGGCATGAGAAGTTGTGCAATTGCAATTGACTGTGTTCAATTGTATTATAGCATGGGTTTTCTGTGATGCTCAAATCCTTGCCAAGAGCTCTACGTAGGCTATGTGTGCGCACTGTGCGGGCGGGGTTGCAGAAAGGGAGCGTGAGGAAGGTGTTTGCTCTGCCCTGCTTTGCGTGCAAGAGAGGAGTGGTTCGTAGGCTTCAAGGAATGCAGGTAAATAATATGCGCGAGGAGTTTCCATGACGACTTCTGATGTGGTGAGTTTTCCTGCAGCAATGTTGACTAAAGAGAAAAAGTGTTTCTGTTTTTGTGTTTCGATGATTCTCAATCTCCAAGTAGGCCAGTTGGTGCACATTAATGAATTAAAAGCAGGAAAGGTTACATCCCACTGGGCAGAAATTGGTTGAATCAACTTTGTTTCAAAGTAATTTGTCAACCTAGCGTGACATGGAAAATACACTGGATTTGAAAAATCAATCAGTCAGAGATTGTTGTTTTGAGGGTGACAATTCAACCACAGGATTATGTCATCATGGTAACCAAATTTCAACATAGACAAACCTTGTTTATTTATTTTTTTAATTTGTACATTTAAAACAATGTCAGATCTTCAACTTATATCCACTTTCAGAAAAAAAACAATAGACTGGAAAATGTACAGTGCATTCAGAAAGTATCCAGACTCCTTGACTTTTTCCCCCAAAAAATGTTTACGTTACAGCCATTCTAAAATGTATTAAATTGCATTTTTCCCCCTAATCAATCGAAAACAATACACCAGATTTTTGCAAATATATTCAGCTGAAGTCAAGCTTCCCACAATAAGTTGGATGAATTTTGGCCCATTCCTCCTGACAGAGCTGGTGTAACTGAGTCAGGTTTGTAGGCCTCCTTGCTCTCACACTCCTTTTCAGTTCTGCCCACAAATATTCTATAGGATTGAGGTCAGGGCTTTGTGATGGCCACTCCCATACCTTGACTTTGGTGTCCTTAAGCCATTTGCCACAACTATGGAAGTATGCTTGGGGTTATTTGCTTCAATATATCAACATAATTTTCCTCCCTCATGATGCCATCTATTTTATGAAGTGCACCACCCCTCCTGTAGCAAAGCACCCCCACATTGTTTCATAGCCAAAACGAGTTTGTTAACAAGAAATTTGTGGAGTGGTTGAAAAACGAGTTTTAATGACTCCACCCTAAGTGTATGTAAATTTCCAACTTCAACTGTATATAAAAACAACTGAAATAGCACATTTACTTAAATGTTCAGACCCTTTACTCAGTACTTTGTTGAAGCATCTTTGGCAGCGATTACAGCCTTAAGTCTTCTTGGGTATGACGCTACAAGCTTGGGGCTTTGGCTGGGCCACTCAAGGACATTCAGAGTCGTGTCCCGAAGCCACTCTTGCATTGTCTTGGCTGTGTGCTTAAGGTCGTTGTCCTGTTGTCCTGATTTTCATCAAGGATCTCTATGTACTTTGTTCCGTTCATCTTTCCCTCGATCCTGGCTAGTCTCCCAGTCCCTGTTGCTAAAAAAAACATCCCCACAGCATGATGCCACCACCATGCTTCACTGCAGGGATGGTATTGGCCAGTTGATGAATGGAACCTGATTTCCTCCAGACCAAAGAGTTCAACCAAGGTTTCATCAGACCAGAGAATCTTGTTTCTCATGGTCTGAGAGTCCTTTAGGTGCCTTTTGGCAAACTCCAAGCTAGCTGTTGCCTTTTACTGAGGAGTGACTTCCGTCTGGCCACTCTACCATAAATGCCTAATTGGTGGAGTGCTGCAGAGATGCTTGTCCTTCTGGAAGGTTCTCCCACTTCCACAGAGGAACTCTGGAACTCTGTCAGAGTGACCATCGGGTTCTTGGTCACCAAGGCCCTTCTCCCCCAATTGCTGTTTGGCCAGGCGCCAGCTCTAGGAAGAGTCTTGGTGGTTCCAAACTTCTTCCATTTAAGAATGATGGAGGCCACTGTGTTCTTGGGGACATTCAATGCTGCAAACATTTTTGGTACCTCTCTCCAGATCTGTGCCTCGACACAATCCTGTCTGGGAGCTCTATGGACAATTCCTTCGACCTTATGGTTTGGTTGTTGCTTTGACTTGCACTGTCAACTGTGGGACCTTATATAGACAGGTGTGTGCCTTTCCAAATCATGTCTAATCAATTGAATTTACCACAGGTGGAGTCCAATCAAGTTGTAGAAACATCTCAAGGATGATCAATGGAGTATCATAGCAAAGGGTCAGAATAATTATGTAAATAAAGTATTTCTGTTTTTATTTTGTAATGAATGAGCCAAAATGTCTAAAAATGTGTTTTCGCTTTGTCATTATGGGGTATTGTGTGTAGATTGATGATTGAAAAAAATGTAAAATCAATTTTAGAATAAGGCTGTAGCGTAACAAAATGTGGAAAAAGTAAAGTGGTCCAAATGCAATGTATGTCTGTCTATTTACAGCTACCCTCTGGTCTCCTATCCAGGGTTTTAAGATTGGTGCTCTCCGGAATCTTTGGGATGTCCCTTCTCCATTGAAGTTGAAATGTAAAATGGTTAAGGTTTGGGTAGGGGTTAAAAACTTATTTTGGCTGCAATCCCAATACCGGGATCGATATGACAACTACCAGTGAAAATAGAGGGCGCCAAATTCAAACCACAGAAATCTCATAATTACAATTCCTAAAACATACATGTGTCTTATATCATTTTAAAGGTAATCTTGTTGTTAATCCCACCAAAGTGTCCTATTTCAAATAGGCTTTTCAGCGAAAGCACTACAAACGATTATGTTAGGGCTCCACCAAACCACAATAGGCACAGCCATTTTAAAGCGAAATATAGCATTCACAAAAAGCAGAAATAAAGATAAAATTAATCACTAATCTTGAATTATCCATCAGATGACACTCATAGGACTTCAATTTACACAATACATGCATGTTTTGTTTGATAAAGTTCATATTTATATCAACAAATCTGAGTTTACTTTGGCTTATTAGATTCACCAGTTCCAAAAACATCAAGTGATTTTGCATAGCCACATCGTTTCAACAGAAATACTCATCATAAATGTAGATAATAATACAAGTTATACACATGGAATTATAGATATACCTCTCCTTAATGCAACCGCTATGTCAGATTTCAAAAAAAGTTTACAGAAAAAGCAACACATGCAATAATCTGAGACGGCGCTCAGAACAGAAGCCAAATTAGCCGCCATGTTGGAGTTAACAGAAACCAGAAAATACATAATAAATGTTTCCTTACCTTTGATGAACTTCATCAGAATGGAGTCCTAGAAATCCCAGGTCCACAATAAATGCTTGATTTGTTCGAAAATGTCTGTTATTTATGTCCAATTAGCTACTTTGGTTAGCGCGTTTGGTAAACAATTCCAAAGTCACAAAGCGCGTCCACTATAACGTGACGAAATGTCCAAAAGTTCCGTAACAGTCAGTAGAAACATGTCAAACGATGTACTGAATCAATCTTTAGAATGTTGTTTACATATATCTTGAATAACATTCCAACCGGAGAATTAGAATGACTTCAGATGACCGGTGGAACGCAGGTCCTTCCCCTGTGAACGCGCATAGTGAATACATGGTCAACTCGTGGCAGTGGTAACGATTTCCTGTGTCATTCGACCCCCCTTCACATTAGAGACATCAGACAAAGTTCTATTGACTGTTGACATCTAGTGGAAGGCGTATGAAGTGAAGACTCATCCATATCTCGCTGTAATTTCAATGAGAGCTTGGTTGAAAATCTGCCACCCCCAGAAAAAAAAACAGGAAGTGGAATTTCTCAGGTTTTTGCCTGCTATATGAGTTATGTTATACTCACAGACATAATTCAAACAGTTTTAGAAACTTCAGAGTGTTTTCTATCCAGTACTAATAATAATATGCAAATATTAGCAACTATGACTGAGGAGCAGGTCGTTGAATATGGGCACCTCTGTGCACCTTTCATCAAAGCTACTCAATACTGCCCCTGCAGCCATAAGAAGTTAAGGTTAGGGTTAGGGATTAGGGTAGGATCATCCCAAGTACACCGGATAACACTGACCAGGGTTTTAACTAGGCCCAGCCCAGCTTAGCTATGATATTTGTCACTGACTATTACCAATGTGCTATCGTGAGAAACTAAATATATTCACTGTTGCTATAGTAGTCATTCCAAAGTGTACACTCTTGTTTCTTTGGCTGTCCCCATAGGAGAACGCTTGTTGGTTCCAGGTAAGAACCAAAAAGGGTTCTCCTATGGGGACAGCCAAATAACCTTTTTAGGATCTAGATAGCACCTTTTTTTAAAGAGTGTAGGTTTAACAGACTAAACTAAATGTGACCATACTTTATCACACATCATCAATAATGCTATTTAGGCCTACATAGCATTTGAAAGTCATCAACAGTTATTGTTTCAATATAACCAAAGATTCTTCTAAAAAATAGGCAAAATAGGCCTAGGGTTTCAAGCTTCGGTTGATTTAAAATGTTAGGATATTTAGGGAATTGTGAATTGCGAATATTTAGTGAATTGTGTCGATGCATCAAAATATCAACATTTGAAGCAGCTGTATCTTCTGCTTGGATAGTTACAGTGCCTTGCGAAAGTATTCGGCCCCCTTGAACTTTGCGACCTTTTGCCACATTTCAGGCTTCCAACATAAAAATATAAAACTGTATTTTTTTGTGAAGAATCAACAACAAGTGGGACACAATCATGAACGACATTTATTGGATATTTCAAACTTTTTTAACAAATCAAAAATTGAAAAATTGGGCGTGCAAAATTATTCAGCCCCTTTACTTTCAGTGCAGCAAACTCTCTCCAGAAGTTCAGTGAGGATCTCTGAATGATCCAATGTTGACCTAAATGACTAATGATGATAAATACAATCCACCTGTGTGTGATCAAGTCTCCGTATAAATGCACCTGCACTGTGATAGTCTCAGAGGTCCGTTAAAAGCGCAGAGAGCATCATGAAGAACAAGGAACACACCAGGCAGGTCCGAGATACTGTTGTGAAGAAGTTTAAAGCCGGATTTGGATACAAAAAGATTTCCCAAGCTTTAAACATCCCAAGGAGCACTGTGCAAGCGATAATATTGAAATGGAAGGAGTATCAGACCACTGCAAATCTACCAAGACCTGGCCGTCCCTCTAAACTTTCAGCTCATACAAGGAGAAGACTGATCAGAGATGCAGCCAAGAGGCCCATGATCACTCTGGATGAACTGCAGAGATCTACAGCTGAGGTGGGAGACTCTGTCCATAGGACAACAATCAGTCGTATATTGCACAAATCTGGCCTTTATGGAAGAGTGGCAAGAAGAAAGCCATTTCTTAAAGATATCCATAAAAAGTGTTGTTTAAAGTTTGCCACAAGCCACCTGGGAGACACACCAAACATGTGGAAGAAGGTGCTCTGGTCAGATGAAACCAAAATTGAACTTTTTGGCAACAATGCAAAACGTTATGTTTGGCGTAAAAGCAACACAGCTCATCACCCTGAACACACCATGCCCACTGTCAAACATGGTGGTGGCAGCATCATGGTTTGGGCCTGCTTTTCTTCAGCAGGGACAGGGAAGATGGTTAAAATTGATGGGAAGATGGATGGAGCCAAATACAGGACCATTCTGTAAGAAAACCTGATGGAGTCTGCAAAAGACCTGAGACTGGGACGGGGATTTGTCTTCCAACAAGACAATGATCCAAAACATAAAGCAAAATCTACAATGGAATGGTTCAAAAATAAACATATCCAGGTGTTAGAATGGCCAAGTCAAAGTCCAGACCTGAATCCAATCGAGAATCTGTGGAAAGAACTGAAAACTGCTGTTCACAAATGCTCTCCATCCAACCTCACTGAGCTCGAGCTGTTTTGCAAGGAGGAATGGGAAAAAAATTCAGTCTCTCGATGTGCAAAACTGATAGAGGCATACCCCAAGCAACTTACAGCTGTAATCGCAGCAAAAGGTGGTGCTACAAAGTATTAACTTAAGGGGGCTGAATAATTTTGCACGCCCAATTTTTCAGTTTTTGATTTGTTAAAAAAGTTTGAAATATCCAATAAATGTCGTTCCACTTCATGATTGTGTCCCACTTGTTGTTGATTCTTCACAAAAAAATACAGTTTTATATCTTTATGTTTGAAGCCTGAAATGTGGCGAAAGGTCGCAAAGTTCAAGGGGGCCGAATACTTTCGCAAGGCACTGTACATATGTGCTACTAACTTAGTTTGGCTTTAAAGATGCAGTCTGGGATCTTAAGCACAACAAATTTGTAACATATTGTACGAATTGGATTCGTACACTATCATATGAATTGCAATATAGATATACAGTACAAGTCCAACATTTGGACAAACCTACTCATTCAATGGTTCTTTATTTTCACTATTTTCTACATTGTATAATAATAGTGAAGGCATCAAAACTGTGAAATAACACATATGGAATCATGTAATTACCAAAAAAGTGTTAAACAAATCAAAATATATTTTACATTTGAAATTCTTCAAAGTAGCCACACTTTTCCTTGATGACAGCTTTGAACACTCTTGGTATTCTCTCAACCAGCTTCACCTGGAATGCTTTCCCAACAGAGTTCCCAAATATGCTGAAAAATTGTTGGCTGATTTTACTTCAATCTGTGGTCCAGCTCATCCCAAACCTTCTCAACTAGGTTGAGGTCGGGTGATTGTGGACGCCAGGTCATTAGATGCAGCACTCATCACTCTCCTTCTTGGTCAAATAGCTCTTGCACAGTCTGGAGGTGTGTTGGGTCATTGTCCTGTTGAAAAACAAATGATAGTCCCACTAAGCGCAAACCAGATGGGATTTTGTATCGCTGCAGAATGCTGTGGTAGCCATGCTGGTTATTTGTGCCTTGAATTCTAAATAAATCCCAGACAGTGTCACCAGCAAAGCACCCCCACACCATCACACCTCCTCTTCCATGCTTCATGGTGGGAACCACACATGTTGAGATCATCCTTTCACCTACTCTGTGTCTCACAAAGACACGGTGGTTGGAACCAGAAATCTCACATTTGGACTCATCAGACCAAAGGACAGATTTTCACCAGTCTAATGTCCATTGCCCGTGTTTCTTGGCCTAAGCAAGTCTCTTATTCTTATTTGTGTTCTTTAGTAGTAGTTTATTTGCAGCAATTCGACCATGAAGGTCTGATTCACACAGTCTCCTCTGAACAGTTGATGTTGAGATGTGTCTGTTACTTGTTACTTTATTTACTTTATTTGGGCTGCAATCTGAGGTGCAGTTAACTCTAATGAACGTATCCTCTGCAGCAGAGGTAACTCTGGGTCTTCCTTTCCTGTGGTGGTCCATCATGAAAGCCAGTTTCATCATAGCGCTTGATGGTTTTTGCAACTGCACTTGAAGAAACTTTAAAAGTTCTTGACATTTTCACGGATGGACTGACCTTCATGTCTTAAAGTAAGGATGTACTGTCGCTTCTCTTTGCTTATTTGAGCTATTCTTGTCATAATATGGACTTGGTCTTTTACCAAATAGGGCTATCTTCTGTATACCACCACTACCTTGTCACAACACAATTGATTGGCTCAAACACATTACGAAGGAAAGAAATTCCACAAATTAACTTTTAACAAGGCACACCTGTTAATTGAAATGCATTCCAGGTGACGACCTCATGAAGCTGGTTGAGAGAATGCCAAGTGTGTGCAAAGCTGTCATAAAGTTGTTTTGATTTGTATAACACTTTTTTGGTTACTACATGATTCCATGTGTTATTTCAAAGTGTTGATGTTCACTATTATTCTACAATGTAGAAAATAGTAAAGATAAAGAAATGTGAGTAGGTGTGAATGAGTAGGTGTGTCTGAACTTTTGACTGGTACTGTATGTATTATTAAACTATTTTGCAGGACATAACATATCATACAAAATGGATGACGTAGTATACATTTGGATGACGTAATACACAATTGGATGATGTTTTACCTCATGAGCACCACTTTCAAATTACGGGCTGAAAATATACAAAGTTCTGGAGCATCACTTTAATTCCAGTTTGTCTTAATTGATATATTGGATTCATGATCTCCATTTCAACCAAATATCCAAGTTAAATAATAGGACTAAATCAAACTTTTTTTCAAGTGCATCCCACTAGGCAAAGATGTCAATTCAACTTCTATTCAACTTCTATTCCACTTTGGCTCAATGGAAATCTGTTGAAATTATGTAAAAAGCCAGTGTATTCAACCACTGTGTGCCTAGTGGTATTTTAAGTGTGATTTTATTATATTTAGTCCTTTTATTTAGATATTTGGTTGAGATGGAGATGTGAATCCAACATATGAATTATTAATTTGTAGACAAACTGGAATTAAAGCCAGACTAAATCAGTGGCACAGATGGAACCTTCCAAGCAGAAGATACATCTCCTTAATATTTTAATATTTGGTTGCGTTGGCAACCATACAGTTACATTTCAATTTTAAAATACAATAAATAGCCTATTAACAAGTTAATAAATTATATGTTGGATTCACATCTTCAACTCAACCAAAAATAAAAGTTAAAAATGGGATTAAGCCAGTGGCTCAGATGGAATCTATCCAAGCAGTAGATACATTCATTTTAAAAGTTGATATTTGGTTGGCTTGTCAACCAAACTCAATTCAATATTTATTTTGTAATACAGTAAATAGACATTTGGTTGACAACTAAACCAAAAGTCAGACATTGTTTTTCCATTGGAATTTGATTGTGCTTCTAGGCGGTTGACAGCATAGTGATAACACGTTGGAAATTCAATTAACATTTGGCTGTATTTTGAATGGGTGAATATAGGTTTTAATCTCATTGATCAACATCTCAACCAAATATTACTCAATTATCCACGTTGAAATGACGTGGTGTACCCAGTGGGATAGGCCTATGCGGCAAAATGTGTTTATGAGTAAGAGACGTTTCAGACAGTATGAGACAAGGCAAATGTCAACTTGCTCATTGATCAAATAAGAGAGACCCAATTAGACCTACCAGTCGTTGCGCGTGCATTAATTTAAAGCAGGATATATCACAGCAAATGAGTTTCGGCTTATGAGTAAGAAATGTCTCAGCATCAGAAAAAGCAAATGTCAACTTCAACATAAAAAAAAAGAACTGAGCGTATTGTAACCTGCCACCTGAGTCATAGAGAAGACTTTCTGATTACCACAGCTTCTCATAATTCTTTAAAAATCACACCGCCAGCATCTCGCACGCACTTGTTTAGCCCTGGCTCACCAAATCCATGGCAACCACTTGTTGAAGCCTCACTGCCCGTTGCTAAGATATTGAATTTATTCTTCCAGAAAATCATCCTACCCCCATGTCCGCTCACCAAACTCAACAACCCTCGGAACGCACAGGCTGGCCATCATCTAACTTCCGTCATGCAGTCGGACAACAAACTTTTTTAAACCTTTATTTAAATAGGCAAGTCAGTTAAGAACAAATTCTTATTTACAATGACGGTCTACCCCGGTCGATGCTGGGCCAATGGACGATGCCCTGTTGGACTCCCAATCATGTCCGGATGTGATACAGCCTGGATTCGAACTAGGGACTGTAGGACTCCTCTTGCGCTGAGATGCAGGGAGCCCGAGTGGACATTTGTCAATTTATACAGATCAATATACATGAATGCTGTCAAAAGTATGAGCCTACACTTTTAAGTTTAAAAGGGTCCTTGCTACACAGTTCCACCATTCATGCCATCTGGCTAACCATTTGGCGCAAACAAAATGTTATCTTATCTCCCCCTACATACACAACTTCCCAATTAGTGTGTTTCAATTATTGCACCCTTATTTAGGAATAGACCATATTGTTCAAATCTCCAACTGCTTGGCCCAAATTAATATTCCGAGGGGTGCACGCGGTCATGGGCCGGGGCTAGTGTTTTGTGGGCCAATTTACGCACTTTCTTGGCTAGTTTCGCAGCCTTGAGTTCAGAGTTGCCAGGGAAACGACAGGCCGTGTTGGTAGTTAGTTGGGTCTTGAATGTCATATTGAGAGAGGGAGAGATGGTGGGTTTACCCCCCTCCCTTGCCCCACTCCACTCATATCTTCCCCATAGCTCTCCCATCCTCCCCTCCCCTCTACCCTGCGATTAGCCTGCGCAGGCTCTCCGATTTCCATGAGAATGGCGACGGGCGGTGAAAGGGTTAAGCCTGATCTGGAGAGAAGGGGAGATAAAGCCCCCGAATGCAACGCTAATTTTCTGCTCGGCGGGGGGGCGAGAGAAAGGGAACAAAGCTCTCCGGGGGAGTCGCCGAAGACTCCGCGGCTTTACTATGTGCACCTGCGAGCTCAAAAGCTAGGGACAATGTGCCTCCGAAACGGGCAATTATGAGTGGGCCAGCCACCCGCTTTCTCTCCGGAGAAGGGGAGGGGTTGGGCAAGAGGGGGGAGAAGTGAAATTTAAAAGACGGGTAGAAAAGTAAATGATCGACCCTAAATCATTCTAATTCCCCCCGCGCCCCTGTCCCATCTCCCCAAACGTTTTTTTGTCCGCCTCCTTCCGAAGTTTTATTTTAAGCATCCCCAAGCATAATGGTGTCCACCTGTGGTGCCACTGTTTAAACGTAAAACCCGGCTCGTTTTGATTGAGCGCCTGATGTCAGGCCTATGGTTATTTTCTGTAATGATCGAGGTCACTCAAACAGCTGAGTGGCCAAAACTGAATAGGAACAATTGATAACGCGTCGTAAAACATTAGCAGTCACTTTTTTGCTGGTTTTAAAATATTCGATTAAGTAATTGCATTCTTATTTCTCAACTTTGCCTGACAAAATATGCTCCAAATGAGCCCCATATCAAAAACCTTCACCGATGGATGAATCGACCTACCAATCTGACGTGTAATCTACGCATTATGCATACTGGCACAATTGTAGCTTGTGCCAGGAATTTCCAAAGAATAGCCTGTAAATGGTGCGTCATCATTTTGAAAATGCTATACTGATTTACATTTTTTTTTTACAATGGAGTGCACTTCTAAAATGTAAACGTTTAGAGAACAAAAATTGCTTAATGTAAAAAAAACACTGCTGAAAAGATGCAAGGAAAATATATGGAGACCAGAGGATTTAAAAACGTTTTAATACTTGTCATCCATGCCACATATGAAAATGAGTTAAAAATACCCTTAGTATAGGGGCCTTAAATTGTTTATTTATACACAATGCACATCAAATGTTGCAAGACTCTCAAACAAGGATTAGACAACTAAATAAATGTTTAAAAAAAGTTACGTTTACACACTTGGATTGCAATAAAACATTATTCCTTTCATATAAATTATAGTATTTAAACCCAACCAAAAATAAATTTGATTTATTCCCTTTTTTTAATGCAAGTTCTTTAGTGGACTTTACAATACTAAAAAGGGATTGTTAGAACATGACAGTTCCAGAATGGTTGTAGTTTGATGTGGTTCTACCACTTCCACAGCCTAAAAATGTACCCACTTGCAGTTTAAGACTGCAAATAATTCTAAAATTGATTCTAAACTTTTAGCAGCACTGGTTTACTATTCATAAATTAGTTAAGAGGGTGTTGTCAGATGAAACAAAGACAAATTACATTTAACCCTCAAGTCTTGTTACAACAGGAAACTTGAGACAAAACTTTATGCCAACTCCTTTGTCAGTCATTTTGTAGAATTATAAAAAGGAAAGTGGAATGTGTTATCTGAAGACCTTAAGCAGCAGGCAACTGAAATATGAAACCGAGAAGCTGGAGAACATGGAGACACTTATTGTAAAATTAATAGATTTTATTCTCTACCATTAGTTGCCCGGGCAGAATGTAGTAACTGTGCTTGGTTGGATAAGTAGAAATCCAGACAAACAGTTGCCGAGCTAGAGAAAAATCATTCAAATGTATTTTGTAAAGATAAAATTCAATAGAATGCAGCATTTGTATAAAATGTCTTTCAGTTAATTGTATTCTATGAACACAGTTAAAACCTGCAGAATACAACAGGGGTGTCTGAACAATAAACATTATGAACTTGGGACAACTAATAGCATTTACAAAACAAGTTTTTTTTAAAAATGGATGACTAATGCAAACAATTACATTGTCAAATGTAAAACTCATTGCAGCAGCAGGGGGTTATGTTAAAGGACAGCGCAAACTATTAGAGTCATGTTTATTAGTCCAATGTTGATACAGTCCCCAAATGTTTTGCATGTCAGCAGTCAAGATATGATTTTCTAGAGGCAAAGTGTCACTTGCCACATGATACAAAACATCGTGGCAAGTGACCCTTTTCTTCTTGAAAACTTGACTGCTGACATGCAAAACATTTGGGGACTGTATCAACATTGGACCAATGAAAAGAAGAAAGAAAATAGCAAAAGAATTAGTGGATTTTTCCTTCAACTTAAAAAATAAAAGTTGAAGACAAACCAAAATGTATTGGCATGGGGTTTGGACATACAGTACTACTAAACACACCAGTTCATCTCATATACTTGTTTCCATTGGATCCAATGAACTCATACGATTGTCCAGACTATACCATGTCATCCTAGGAAATTGGATTGGCTTTAAAAACAAGCGTGTTTACTCACAAAGCAGTATAAGGCACCAAGTGGCCATACTTGTATATTTAAAAAAATAAGTCACTTCATTCAAGTTATACTCTGTGCATTTCTCCCTTGTCTCCCCATTTCACTGCACTAGCAAGCAGTTAGTTGATTTGAGATGTTCCGAGAGGCCCCATTGGGCCACACAAACAAAACCAGTTAAGGAATCACAATCCTCAGAATCCTTGTGGTGGGTCATGTGATTTGTATGTCACTGGCCTTAGGAGAATAGTGATTGACTGACCCGGTTCCCAGTGTGTTGCGTTCCCGTGGTGGGGCCCCCCCTGTTTCTGCATGTCAAATGGCACCTTATTCCCTTTATAGTGCACTACTTTTGACCATTCCCCATATGGGGAATAGGGTGCCATTTGGGACACCGCCCGTGGCTCCCTCCCGGTTGGTTTAGTTCATGATGATTACCGATCAACTCGAGGGGCGGACTCTACTGTGCCAGTAGGACAATACAGGAGACCGAACACAATGGAACAATTGTGAACATACTACAGTCACGTGCTTTGTGACATACATAGGGGCCTGGGCGTTTTTGAATGGAAGCTTTTGATGTCAAGCTCAGTTTGTCAAAGAGGGGAAAAAAATATGTACACAAACATTTAATCATAATGTCTATGTACAGTACAGCAGTCCATCATAATGTGAAGTTAATTGAGCAGGGTCTCCGTCCAAGAAGTGGATTGGCAACTGAACGAAACAACCTAGTCTTGGGACAGAGGACGGGATGGACGAGGGGGGGGCTCATTATTGTAGTCAAAATGCAGAGGTAGAAAAATAACCTTTTTATATAAAGTCACTTTTTTTATAAACGCAACACGGGACCATAATGAGTGGGTCTGACAATGTTGTGCCCAGCGTGGTGTCCTTGAGCCTCTCCAAGCCAGCACACTCACATTGAGTCCCAGTCACTATCCCCACCAATCCCTAGATATGAGTGAGAGGCACAGTCCCACTGAGATAGTGTTGCTGGACGCTGTAGCCGCCTCTCTGGGAGACCGGGTCAGTGGTGTCCCCTCCAGGGATATACATACTGATCATATCCCGCAGGTCCCCCTGGAGAGGCCCGCGGTGGTGGTTAGGTCCACCAGTCGGGGAGTGCGACACTGGCTCTGGCTTCACCATGGACATGACTGGGTTGGGCTGCTGGTGGCTGCTGCTGTAAGACATGGGGCTGAGGAGGAGAGGGGAGGGGGGAGATGCTGTTATTGACTAAATTATATGAATGTTATGCTACAGTATGCCATGTCGGGCCTTGCCACTAAATTTCAGGTACACACATAGCGCAGACCCGATTAGACTATTCTACATGACATACAATCATGTCTACTCAGTTCAATACAAATCATTTATAATCCGAAACATGTCGTAAAGAACAGACCGATTATGAAGTATCCAATTTTTCAGTTATCTTAAATTTGCAACAAGTTCAATATTTTCTTTGGGATATTAGAGTGGATTTATACTGGGTGCAGACAGACATGCATAGATCTGATGTGAGGGAGAGCCCATGGAATCCACCCTGTGTTTACAAACAGCATGGGATGGGGATTGGGGACAGGACAGGTCCAAACTAGTTAGGCCACCAACTACAGCACCATGAAGCAAACAGCAGATATTCTCAGTTAAAGAAATCATAAACCAACTAAAGATATCACGGTGAGGAATTATTTTACATTGGAAGCATGAAAAAGCGGTGTGAATGTGTTAATTATGCATAAAAAAATGAAACTAAATGAATCACTGGTGTCTCTGCAAGAGGCCTGGGAGAAGGCACTGATGCAGACTAGAGGATTGTGGGTAAAGGACCACACACAAAGCTTTCCCATAGAGTGGGCCTCTACACATGCTCTACAATCCACAGGCCTGAAAACAAGTAAACAACCTACACTTAACCAATTGTATGTTTTTTAAAAATGCAGTACTTTGTGTTATGTTCCAAGTGTGAAACTGTGCGCTGTTATTTTGGCCCGATTTCTTGTTAGAGATTTTTAATCTCGATGAGACTAGCCTGGTAAAATAAGGTAAAAAAAAAAGTACAAAATATTAACCCAAGTTCTAAAGACATAAGGTAGAATGTTGTAATAAATTATAGGTTAAATGACAGGTCAAACTTTAAAAAATATATATATATATTTTATCCTTAAATGTGTAGTATATTTACAATTTCTGAAAAACTAAAATACAAAGTAATCTGAAAAACAACAATTGGGAGAAAGACAAAACAAACGTTATGGCTCTGTGCTGGATGGGTGAGGGTTGTGAGTCATGGCATGGGTTCTAATTCATCTTAGTTTTAAACAGGCAAATCTAGTTAGGCCCCATGTGTTTGTTGCCAATCAGAAGTAAAGTTAAATATTTTATTCCATGTTGGGCGATTAATAATTTATGGTCCATTAAAAACAGCAGGCTATATCCTTTTTTTATGTGATAAACTGCTCTTGCAGTAATTGGGCCTAAAGTAATGTGATTTAACAATAAGTCTTGATTTAGTGCAACATTGATTCTGCAGCAACCACTGGTTTACAGCAGAGAAAGTGGGTGTCTTCAGAATAGCTCAAATCTGATCACAATAACGAGAAGATGGAAATCGGCAAACTTCAGGCTGCCGAGCCACTGCCAAGTTTATAATTGGTTCCAAATCAGATAAGAAACGTTGTCTAGGCTATATAAAATGGTACATGCTTTCAAATGTTGAGGTAAATTAAATATTGAGGGTGACCTTTTCATACAATACGCAATAAACTCAGCAAATGCAGGTGTCAGATTACAAAGGTGGCAACTGGCGAGCGAGCACTGTGATTACTCGTTATCAAAACTGGATTTACATGAAAGCTATAGAACATTGTCCTTCTCAATTAGGCATTAGAATCAGAACATGCGGAATGGAATTTAGAACTGTAGCATATCCTACCTGTAAGTGTTGGCGCCGTTCATATACGTCTGTGCTGCGGTCATGGCCTGGGGGTACTGGAGCGCGGACAGGTCGTAGCGGTGCAGCTGCTGAGTGTAGCCCAGGGCCTCGCTCTGCATCCCGGCGTAACCTCCCGCCGGGCCCCACCCGTAACTCTCCATCCTTGGGCTCCCACCTTGGCCCTGCGCGGCGGCCAGCAGGTTCCCGGCAGAGAGAGGGTACTTTCCCATCTGGTTGTCCTTCTTGAGCAGGGGCTTGGATTTACGGCGTGGTTTGTACTTGTAATCGGGGTAATCCTTCATGTGCACCGCCCTGAGGCGCTTTGCTTCGTCAATGAATGGCCGCTTCTCAGCATCAGTCAGTAGCTTCCACTCCGCGCCCAGCCGCTTGCTGATCTCAGAGTTGTGCATCTTGGGGTTCTCCTGGGCCATCTTGCGGCGCTGGCCCCTAGACCAGACCATGAATGCGTTCATGGGTCTTTTGACCTTGTCCATGGGGTCCCCGCCCGGGGGACACAGGGATTTGGACCCCGGGTGAGAGTTGCCGGTGACCGGAGACATGGCGGTTTGGTGCGACTGCTGTTGCCCAGAGGGCTTCAACTCGTGTTCCATCATGTTATACATAGTTGTCTGGAACTTGTAAAGTGTCTCAGTTCAAAATAAATCAAGTTAAAAATTTAAAAAAATAAAAACGAAGTAAAAAGTCACAGCCGTTTTCACCTTACCTGTCGGCTTTTGGCCGGGTGGTTTTCCGTTCTAGAATGACAAGTGGAAACCGAATGCACAAAGTGTTCCAAATCAACTAATTAGAAGACACACCCGATTCAAACAACGGGGAATAAATTACGAGTCGGTGTGTGAAGCGGTCATTAGGCTACATAAATCAAGCGAGAGAAAACTCAACGATAAAACCTGAGGGATTGTTTGCGCATTTAAAATAAAACAGAATTTAAAACCCCTTCAGTCTGTAAGCCTATTTCTTTCTGCACAGGGTTGCAGACAACCAACCACCTGTAGAGACTCAATTCTGTAAACTGAAGAGTCCTGCGTGATGACAAAAAAAGTGATTCCATTTCAATCGTGCGGTTTTTCAGGAGATAATTGTATTCGAAGGGTCCGGACCAATCCTCGAGCGCGATAGGCTTCCCCGTGCGCGCGCTCATTTGCTTAACTATAGGAGGGGGCGCGAGCTGCATGCGCTGGAGGCACTGAGGAGTGGAGCACTTGTTGATGAGCGATAGAAAGTGTGTGAGGGACGGGGTGCTTTTCAATGAGAAAAAGTAATAATCCCGCACACACTCATTTAAAAGTGTGACTTCTGCTGTAATTATTTGGAATAAAGATTTTAAAATCATGGCCTTTGCAGTTTGGCACACAGCCAGCATGCGCATAAATGGATGTTCATAAAATCGTTTTACTTTTTGTGCTTCCACGATTACGAGCAAAACGGACCAAATGTAAACAAATGATCAAACATGAATACATTTTAACATATTTAATCTACTTTTGTTTTCATCATAATTTTTAAGACAATAATTTAAAGGCTATTTTATACAAGGATACTTTTATTGCGCTTGGAACAAAATTCACACAATCCTAATTCAGTCCACAACAACAGCCACAATGACAAATTACGTTTACCAAATTAGTTTGTTGTGTCTGTGAGCGTGTCTGCTCGTTTTCTAGACGTCTGGCATCGTCTGGCATCGTTCAAACGATTGTTAGCCTATAAAGACGTCCATGACTTCTATACATGGTATTGATACGCTTACAATGGCGCACAGAATCACGGTGGGGTTCCACGAGAACGAGGAAAAGGTCTGTTGGTTCGTCCAAATAGAAGCTTTTCTCATGCTGCAGTTCCAAAGGAATAGGTCTTTGTTAATGTTTCCCAAACCTACGAGGGGCATGCTGTCTCTCTATTTACCCCAGTACCCAACATCATCCTTCCTTTCATACCATTATTTTGAAAGGAAAGGATACAGACCTGTCATCATTCAAGTGATGTCGAGTCTGTAACTACAGGTCTATGCTCCTCTCCAAGCTCCATCTAAAAGTAATACATGGATTAATCGCTAAAGTGGTTAATCTTTGGATAATATAGACCTTGTATACTGTGTATACAGTAAATTGGTGCTTTCATTTTACCAATATATTCAACGCACTTCTAAAGGGATTTTTTGTACTTTGAAACAGCTCATGGTGCTTTCAGGTCACAGTGAAGTTTAGAATCTACTGACAGTCTTTAGTTGCTCTCTGAGGTTTCTAGGATCCAGGTGACCCATGGGAAGAGCTCAGGTGAGAGAGGAGCAATAGGTGAGACAGTTTCTGTGAGTCATCTGGCTGCCAGACGTTATAACCTGTTGGTGTGTTGGTGTGTTCCCCCAATAGGTGAGACAGTTTCTTTGAGAGTAACCTGGCTGACAACACCTGGCTGCCAGACGTTATAACCTGTTGGTGTGTGTATGTGTGTTCCCCCAATAGGTGAGACAGTTTCTGTGAGAGTAACCTGGCTGACAACACCTGGCTGGCAAACGTTATAAATTGCTCTCTCTCTCACTCTCAATGTCTCTCTCTCTCTCTGGGTACCTCAGTGTCTGCAAGAGTTTAAGTGCATGTGCTTGATGGCAGGTGTGTTGAAGAGTGTTTTGTGTGTGTGTGTGTGTATGTGTGTGTGTGTGCAAGTGTGTTAGAGGGAGAGAGTGTGTTTGGTGCAGGTGTACAGTATGTTACATAAGAGTGTGTGTTTGTGTGTGTTCTGTATAGGCCTATGGAGCGCAGGTGTGTGTGATTGTGCATCTTGGTGGGGGCCTACAAGCCTTGGAGTGTGTGCAAATGAGTGAGAGAGTGTGTGTGTGTGTGTGTGTTTTGTATGGTGAGTGGTGTTTGTGTGTTTTAGGCCTTTGGGTTGCAGGTGTGGTGTGTGTGTGAAAATAGTGTGTGTGTTCTGTATGGCGCAGCCAGGTGTGTGATTGAGTGTGTGTGACTGTGTGTGAGTGTATTGTATGGTGAAGCCAGGTGTTGGTCTTCTCTGTTCGTGACTGACAGAAACGCCCAGACGCCAATCACACCGGGGATTGTGGGGCTCCACTCTGCCGTTTCCGTTTCCAAGACAACCCCTTTGGAATCTTTTGCAACACTCCCTTTCTCCTCTCCTCTTTTCCTCTCTCTCTCTCTCTCCCAATCTGTTTCTTTCTTCTTCTTTCTCCTTTTTTTGTACAAAAACAACTCGCCAACTCAGGACCTCTGCCTCAGTCACACACTCTCTCACACACACACACACACACACACACACACACACACACACACACACACACACACACACACACACACACACACACACACACACACACTGTAAATGCACCACCCACCACTTTGCCTAGGCCACTCTTTGTCAATGTTAAAATCCTGTTTTCAAGTCCTTGAAAGTTAAAATCTGCAGCAGCAAGTTGCAACAAGGTTTTCCATTCCTACTGCTTGACAAAAGTCCAAACACTCACACCATTGTCCCGGGCCTTTGCCTCAATACTAATCGACTGGTGCGGCAGCACCTGTGCTATTGTACTATATGTTTACTATTAGAGCTCACTAATCACTTAAATATGGTGTTAGTTCGCATTTCTACACATAGGCTACATCAAATAAAATCATATTTTATTTGTCACATACTTTGTAAACAACAGGGGTAGACTAATAGTGAAATGCTTACTTACAGGTATTTTTCCAACAATGCAGAGTTAAGATAAAGATACAAAAAAAATAGAAATAGAAATAGTGACAAGGAATAAATACACAGTGAGTAACGAATAACAACAAACACCTACACCATTGAGAGCATCTTGACTGGCTGCATCACTGCTTGGTATGGCAACAGCACCGCCCTCGATCACATGGCGCTACACAGGGTGGTGCGGACAGCCTAGTACATCACTGGGGCCTAGCTCCCTGCCATCCAAGACCTTTATATCAGGCGGTGTGAAAGGAAGACCCAGAAAATTGTTAAAGACTCCAGCCACCCAAGCGCCACAGACTGTTCTCTCTGCTTCTGCATGGCAAGCGGTACCGGTGCATCAAATATGACACAAACAGGCTCCTGAACAGCTTCTATCCCCAAGCCATAAGATTGCTAAATAACTCACAGAATGGCTACACAGACTGAGTTGACCCCTGTATTTTATTTTTACATTGTCTCTGCACACTCAAGGACTCTACACACTCACACACAATTACACTCCATCACACACATAACATGCACACACATTTATACTGACTACACAATCGCGCACACACATACACTCACATACAATCATAATTTATGCTGCTGCTACTCTGTTTATCATATATCCTGATGCTTAGTCACCTTACCCCTATACATATCTACCTCCATCACTCTAGTATCCTTGCACATTGTAAATATGGTATTGGAACTGACCCTGTACAGTTGAAGTCAGTAGTTTACATAAACTTAGGTTGAAGTCATTAAAACTTGTTTTTCAACCACTCCACAAATGTCTTTAACATTTTTTTTCCCTACAATTGTTTACAGACAAATTATTTCACTTATAATTCACTGTATCACAATTCCAGTGGGTCAGAAGTTTACATACACTAAGTTGACTGTGCCGTTAAACAGCTTGGAAAATTCCAGAAAATAATGTCATGGCTTTAGAAGCTTATGATAAGCTGATTTTACATCATTTGAGTCAATTGGAGGTGTACCTGTGGATGTATTTCAAGGCCTACCTTCAAACTCAGTGCCTCTTTGCTTGACATCATGGGAAAATCAAAACAAATCAGCCAAGACCTCAGAAAAAACAATTGTAGACCTCCACAAATCCATTTCATCCTTGGGAACAATTTCCAAATGCCTGAAGGTACAACGTTCATCTGTACAAACAATAGCAATAGTACGCAAGTATAAACACCATGGGACCACGCAGCCGTCATAACGCTCAAGAAGAAGACGTGTTCTGTCTCCTAGAGATGAACATACTTTGGTGCGAAAAGTGCAAATCAATCCCAGAACAACAACAAAGGACCCTGTGAAGATGCTGGAGGAAACAGGTACAAAAGTATCTATATCCACAGTAAAACGAGTCCTATATCGTCATAACCTGAAAGGCCGCTCAGCAAGGAAGAAGCCACTGCTCCAAGACCGCCATAAAAAAGCCAGACGACAGTTTGCAACTGCACATGGGGACAAAGATCGTACTTTTTGGAGAAATACCCTCTGGTCTGATGAAACAAAACTAGAACTGTTTGGCCATAATGACCATCGTTATGTTTGGAGGAAAAAGGGGGAGGCTTGCAAGCCGAATAACACCATCCCAACTGTGAAGCACAAGGGCGGCAGCATCATGATGTGGGGGTGCTTTGCTACAGGAGGGACTGGTGCACTTCATAAAATAGATGGCATCATGAGGGAGGGAAATTATGTGGATATATTGAAGAAACATCTCAATACATCAGTCTGGAAGTTGGTCGTAAATGGGTCTCCCAAATGGACAATGACCCCAAGCATACTTCCAAAGTTGTGGCAAAATGGCTTAAGGACAACAAAGTCAAGGTATTGGAGTGGCCACCACAAAGCCCTGACCTCAATCATATAGTTCAGCAGAACTGAAAAAGTGTGTGCGTGCAAGGAGGCTTACAAACCTGACTCAGTTACACCAGTTCTGTCAGGGGGAATGGACCAAAATTCACCCAATTTATTGTGGGAAGCTTGTGGAAGGCTAGCCAAAATGTTTTACCCAAGTTAAACAATTTAAAGGCCATGCTATCAAATACTAATTGAGTGTATGTAAACTTCTGACCCACTGGGAATGTGATGAAAGAAATAAAAGCTGAAATAAATCATTCTCCGTACTATTATTCTGACATTTCACATTCGTAAAATAAAGTGGTGATCCTAACTGACCTAAGACAGGTAATTTTTACTCGGATTAAATGTCAGGAATTGTGAAAAACTGAGTTTAAATGTATTTGGCTAAGGTGTATGTAAACTTCCGACTTCAACTGTATATATCTTCATACTTTCTTGTGTTCTTCTTATTTCTTGTGTGTTTTTGTTCTACCTTATGTTATTTTTAGTGCTACATTAATATTGATTACTGCATTGTTGGGTTTGGATCTTGCAAGAAAGGCATTTCCCTGTACTGTGCATATGACATTAAAAACATTACATTTTTAACTTGAACAATAACGAGTAAAAGTAACATGGCTATATACAGGGAGTACCAGTACCGAGTCGATGTGCAGGGGTACGAGGTCATTTAAGTAGCTATGTACATATAGGTAGGGGGAAAGTGACGAGGCAACAGGATAGATAATAGACAGTAGCAGCAGAATATGTGGTGAGTTTGAATGTGTGTGTCAGTGTGAGTGTGTGTGTGGCGTCAGTATGTATGTGTGCACGTGCTATGTGTGTGTGGGCATATGTAGTGTGTGTGTTAGGATGTCAGTGTAAGTATGTGTGAGTGTGTGGGTAGAGTCCATTGTGTGTGCATAGAGTCAGTGCAAGAGAGTTAGTGCAATAGAGGGTCAATGCAGGTAGTCCGGGTAGCCATTTGATTAACTATTTAGCAGTCTTGTTTCGTATTCCTATAGCTTGGGGCTAGAAGCTGTTCAGGGTCCGGTTTGTTCCAGACTTGGTGTACTGGTACCGCTTGTGCGTTAGCAGAGAGAACCGTCTATGGCTTGGGCCTTCCTCTGACACCGCCTGGTATATAGGTCCTGGATGGCCAACCACTGTAGCACCTTGCGGTCGGGTGCCTTGCAGTTGCCGTACCAAGTGGTGATGGAGCCAGTCAAGATGCCGTCAAAAGTGCAGCTGTAGAACTTTCTTGACGATGCTTAGAAAAAGCAGGGAGTTGTATATCCATGTCCGTTGATAGGATAGTCTCAAACGGAGATCATCTAGTTTGTTCTCCAGTGACTGTACACTTGCCAACAAACCAGGGCTATGGCGGTCTACTTGCTCACCAATGTAGTCAAGACGCAGCCTTGCTTGCCTCTCTTTCGCCGCTGCTTCCGCTTTCGATTCCCGGGGAACAGGGCCTGGTCCGGTTTAAGCAGAACATCCAGAGTTGAAGTAAAAATCTTCATCCAAATCGAGATTAGTGATAGCTGTTCTGATGTCCAAAAGCAGTTTTTCGTGATAGAAAATGATGAGGGAAACATTACAAAGATCAATGTAAAAAAAACACACAAAATAGCAGAATTGGTCAGTAGCCTGTAAGACAGTAGCTATCCACTGCACCGCCATCCTAGTGGTAGTGTGCTTTAGGATGTGAGTAAAGACTACACGGTCTATATACTGTCTGTGACTTTGGCTGTTGTTGTGAACTCAGACTGATCTGAAATCAGTTGGATCACATTTCTCAGTGATTTATGTTACAATTGTAGTGGTTTGTAGCCTATAATGTACCCTTTCAGTTAATACTGTCGGTACAACACAACTATGGGGAGGCGCACTCTTGTGACTTCCATTGAAGAACTAAAATCTTGCCTGACAAGGCCATTGGAATTCGTGACTCGCTGGAAGCCCCGCCTTCCACTGGTGATAAGCATGAGGCTCGGATTCCTTCCTTAAATTCTTCTACTCTTCACCTCGATGTGAGCAGGAACGATTCACGCTACTAAAAACAAACATTTTTGGAACACGAGACTATCTCACTTGGCGCCAACTTAACTGTCCATTTGTGATAGAGGGTGCTCACCCCCTGGACGTTTGTTTTTGTTTTCATAGTTTTCTAATCACAAGCAAATGAAAGAATAACAAATTGTTTGTGATAAGAAAACAGAGTAAGATGGCAAAAAAATGCTTTTAGACGACAAAGGCTAAGCCGGGTACGGGTTTTGCGACCATGTTCCCAGTCATGAGGTTATTTTGTTTCACCTTGAAGCGAGCTCAGGTGGCCCTTGCTTGAACCAGTCCATATTCACATTGCCAACGGCTGCATTCAAACTCCTTGGATAGACAGTATTCTTGAGAAAGCTTGGGGTTACCAATGGCGACCTTCCTTTTCTGGATGCCAGTACCACGGTCAAGTTGCAGGACACATGTAGGGATTTGGAGCTGTGGTCCGAGGAGATGGAACTGGCCTCCCAGCAGGGCAATAGTGAGCCGGCTGACTCAGTCTTCCACGGTGACGCACAGGGCCCAGGTTTGGATGAGGACATGGTGTCCCTTGCAGGCTCAGAGTGTTTCTCAGTTGATGAGGAGGATTTAGTTGCATCGTAGCCATCTCCTCATGCTATGGGTCTAGCTCCGTTGGCTAACACAGGTGTGGCTAATGCTAATCCCACACTACATCCTACATGGTGGCTTACATCTACAGGCAGAGAGGGGGGGACCCGGTCTCTCCCCCTCCTCACATTAGTGTGCTCCCTGTGGCTGTGGAGCGGTGCACACTTTCTCTTGCTTCAGGTGATGCATGTTTTCAGGTACCTCAGCTTAGGTGTGGATCTGCTATTCAGGGGAGGCCCTCTCCCTTAAGAGTGGAGGTTACACCCCTGGGTGGTTACCCAGATATGGAAGAGGTTTGGCAGGGCCGACGGAGATCTTAACACATTGCAAGAAAACATACAGTGTTGTCTGTTTTTCACGGTGAGAGACCTCTGAGTGATCCTTTGGGAATGGATGCTCTGGTGCACCAGTGACCTCGGACCCTCCTTTACGCATTCCCCCCTGTGGAACTGATTCAGCCAACTGTGGAGAGGGTGCGCTGACAGGTCTTATCACTGATTCTTGTGGCTCCACATCGGCCCAGGCAGCCTTAGTTCGCGGATATCATTTACCTGTTGGGCGGGGGGTCCCACTAATACTAGGGATGTGAGAAATTGACAACAGATATACTAGATATTATCTAGCGTGTCCTGTGTTGCATATAATCTGACTGAGCATACAAGCATACAAGTATCTAAGTATCTGACTGAGTGGTGGTAGGAAGCATTGCGCTGTTTATGACTTCAAGCCTATCAACTCCCGAGATGAGGCTGGTGTAACCGAAGTGAAATGGCTAGCTAGTTAGCGCGCGCTGAGCAAGGAACTGAAACGTTAGCTTTCTTACATAGCACATATTGCACTTTTACTTTCTTCTCCAACACTTTGTTTTTGCATTATTTAAACCAAATTGAACATGTTTCATTATTTACTTGAGGCTAAATTGATTTTATTGATGTATTATATTAAGTTCAAATAAGTGTTCATTCAGTATTGTTGTAATTGTCATTATTACAAATTAATAAATTGGATGCCACGGAAGGAGAGTTGTATGGCATTGAGGCTCGTCTGGAGGTTAGTTAACAGTGTCCAAAGAAGGGTCAGAAGTATACAAAATGGTGTCGTCTGTGTAGAGGTGGATCAGAGAATCACCAGCAGCAAGAGCGACATCATTGATGTATACAGAAAAATGAGTCGGCTTGAAAATTGAATCCTGTGGCACACCCAAAGAGACTGCCAGAGGTCCGGAAAACAGGCCCTCCGATTTGACACACTGAACTCTGTCTGAGAAGTAGTTGGTGAACCAGGCGAGGTAGTCATTTGAGAAACCAAGGCTGTTGAGTCTGCCGATAAGGAAGTGGTGATTGACAGAGTCGAAAGCCTTGGCCAGGTCGATGAATATAGCTGCACAGTATTGTATTTTATTGATGGCGGTTATGATATCATTTAGGACCTTGAGCGTGGCTGAGGTGCGCCCATTACCAGCTTGGAAACCAGATTGCATAGTGGAGAAGGTATAGTGGGATTCGAAATGGTCGGTGATCTGTTTGTTAACTTGGCTTTCGAAGACCTTAGAAAGGCAGGGTAGGATAGATATAGGTCTGTAACAGTTTGGGTTTAGAGTGTCTCCCCCTTTGAAGAGGGGATTTGGGTGAAGGAGAAATGGGGGAGGTTTGGGCAAGTTGCTGTGGGGGTGCAGGGCTGTTGACCGGGGTAAGTGTAGCCAGGTGGAAAGCATGGCCAGCTGTAGAAAAATGTTTATTGAAATTCTCAATTATCGTGGATTTATCAGTGGTGACAGTGTTTCCTATCCTCAGTGCAGTGGGCAGCTGGGAGGAGGTGATCTTATTCTCCATGGACTTTACAGTGTCCCAGAACTTTTGGGAATTTTATGCTACAGGATGCAAATTTCTGTTTGAAAAAGCTAGCCTTTGCTTTCCTAACTGCCTGTGTATATTGGTTCCTAACTTCCCTGAAAAGTTGCACATCGCGGGGGCTATTCAATACAAACACAGTACGCCACAGGATGTTTTTGTGCTGGTCAAGGGCAGTCAGGTCTGGAGTGAACCAAGGGCTATATTTGTTCCTGGTTCTAAAAATTTTTTGAATGGGGCATGCTTATTTAAGTGAGGAATGGTGGGGAAAGCACTTTTAAAGAACAACCAGGCATCCTCTACTGACAGAATGAGGTCAATATCCTTCCAGGATACCCGGGCCAGGTCGATTAGACAGGCCTGCTCGCTGAAGTGTTTTAGGGAGTGTTTGACAGTGATGAGGGGTGGTCGTTTGACCGCAGACCCATTACGGACGCAGGCAATAAGGCAGTGATCGCTGAGATCCTGGTTGAAGACAGCAGAGGTGCATTTAGAGGGCAGGTTAGTCAGGAGTATGTCTATGAGGGTGCCCATGTGTACAGATTTGGGGTTGTACCTGGTAGGTTCATTGATAATTTCTGTGAGATTGAGGGCATCTAGCTTAGATTGTAGGACGGCCGGGGTGTTAAACTGTCCCAGTTTAGGTCACCTAACAGTACAAGCTCTGAAGATAGATGGGGGGCAATCAATTCACATATGGTGTCCAGGGCACAGCTGGGGGCAGAAGGTGGTCTATAACAAGCGAAAACGGTCAGAGACTTGTTTCTGGAAAGGTGGACTTTTAGAAGCAGAAGCTAGAATTGTTTGGTCAAAGACCTGGATAGTATGACAGAGCTCTGCAGGCTGTCTCTGCAGTAGATTGCAACTCCGCCCCCTTTGCCAGTTCTATCTTGTCGGAAAATGTTATAGTAAGGGATGGAAATTTCAGGGTTTTTGGTGGCCTTCCTAAGCCAGAATTCAGACACGGCTAGGACATCCGGGTTGGCAGATTGTGCCAAAGCAGTGAGTAAAACAAACTTAGGGAGGAGGCTTCTGTTAACATTCATAAAACCAAGGCTTTTACGGTTACAGAAGTCAACAAATGAGAGCGCCTGGGGAATGGGAGTGGAGCTAGGTGCTGGTAGGATGGGTGTATGGTAGGATGTGAATACAGTGGAGGTAAGCCTAGGCATTGAGTGACGATGAGAGAGGTTTTGTCTCTAGAGACATCATTTAGACCAGGTGAGGTCACCGCATGCGTGGGAGGTTAAACAAACGGGCTAGCTAAGGCATATTTAGCAGGGCTGGAGTCTCTATAGTGAAATAAGACAATAAACACTAACCAAAACAGCAAGGGACAAGACATATTGACATTAGGGAGAGGCATGCAAAGCTGAGTGATCATAGGGACCAGTGGGAGGCTAGGCGAGCTGGAGACACGGCGATTCAGACAGCAGAAGGGCCTTACGGGGGACGTCGCGACGGAAGAAGTCTGTTGTAGCCCCCTCAACGGTTACGTTAGCAGACCAGTCGTGTTGGATTGGCAGTAAAAGGGTCCAGGCCAATTGGCAAAATAGGTATTGTAGCCCAAGAAATTGGCTGATGGTCCTCTTCAGCTAACAGTCCGATATGCTCTAGACAGCTAGTAGGCCGAGGCAAGCTGATGGGCCTTCAGGGGACATCGTAACGGAGGAGCCTGTTGAAACCCCTCGGGCGGATTACGTGGGCAGACCAGTCGTGGTGGAATCGGCGGGGCTCCGTGCTGGGCAGTAAAAGGGATCCAGGCCAATTGGAAAAATATGCATTGTAGCCCAAGGACTGGTTGATGGACCTTTTCAGCTAGCCAGGAGATGGGCATAGCAAAAGGCTAATTCCAGGCTCACTGGTGCTTGCTTCGGGACAGAGACGTCAGCCAAGGGGTAGCCACTCGGATAGCAGCTAGCTAGCTGCGATGATCCAGGATAAAAAAGTTGAGCTTGCGGTAAGAAACCGGAGATGTGGAGAAAGAGCAGTCCGGTATGCTCTGGGTTGAAACGCGCTGTGCAGACTGGCAGGAGTTGACCAGGCTAAGGTTAGCTGATGACTGCTAGCAGTGGCTAACTGACTATTAGCTAGTTAGCTGGCTAGCTTCTGTTGGGGGTTCCAGTTCTAAAGTATTGAAAATAGCAGATCCATACCACATTGGGTGAGGCGGGTTGCAGGAGAGTATGTTGAAACTGAGGTTAAAAATATATATATTTTAAATATATATATATACACGAAGGAAAAAAAATATATATACACGGGACACGACAAGTCGAAGACAAACACGTCTGAACTGCTTCGCCATCTTGGAACAAGAATGAGATGCAACACTTTGCTCTCACAGAGTCACACACAGTATCTGCACATGTGTACGGGTTCGCTTCATGCTGTTCAGTTTCTGCATCGAAGTCATATCACTGATCTACCTTTAAATTACACGCATTTCCCCAGGTGTTTATAGCCTATCGTCTAGTTAGGAATTTTTCTTAATGTTAAGGATCCCAATTTCCTTTAAATGTTTAAACGTTCACACCCCTAGTTGCAACTCCCTTTGCCAGGGACCTGTTGTTCCAGGCACACGGGTGTCGGAGATTTGGTTCCTATGACCCTGGCCCCTGGCCAATCTGATGGCTATAGGTTTGCCTCTGAACATTAAAGCTACTATTCAATCTGCAAGGGCACCCTCCACGAGAGGGGTGTATGCGTATAAGTGGCAGCCGTTTGAGCTCTGGTGCCCTAGATAAAGGACTTGTTCCTTTTCAGTGCTCTGTGAGGGACATCTTAGTGTTCCTACATGAGCCTTTTGAAGCAGGTTCAGGCATCCTCCACTTTAAAAGTGTACATGGTCGCTATATCAGTGTGTCATGTGGGAATTGACGAAGCCACACAGGGTGCCCACCCCCTGGTTGTGCGATTTCTGAAAGGTGTGCGCTGCCTCTAAACCTATTCCGCAAACATAGAATTTGGCTCTGGTTTTGGAGGCGCTGTTTGCGCCCCCCTTTGAGCCTCAGGAGTCAGTGGACCTGAAGATCCTCTCCTACAAGATATCCCTGCTAATGGCTTTTAGCCTCGGCTAAACATATTTGGGACCTCCACGGGTTATCCGTCCACCCTTTCTGTACTCAGATAATTGCTGCAGCCCCCTCAGCACCCCTACTTCCCACGGCAGGGCTTCCAGCGAGGCTCAGATTTCATTGGCCTTGTCAGGCGTGAATTCAGTTCTTCAATCAAAGTTGCGAGAGTGCAACTCCCCATAGTTGGGTCATCTTTATGAAACTGACATTTGACCCCAAAAAATCTCAAGTGTAATTTTTCCCAAAATGACCTCTTGGATCACTGAGATTACTTATCCATTTCATAATAATAATTATTATTGTTTTCAAATCAGATATGCCTTTTACCACAATATCCACAAAATTCTGATTACCGTAACTGACAAAAAAAATGAATAAGCAAATGAATTTCTAATATTTTTTCCCATTGTTCCCCAAATGAAAAGGCCTGACTTGAACATAACACTGAAAATACAAATATTTTAAATGAAAGTATCCAATTATAATAAAATGAAATCAGACTTTTCCCCAGTTTTAGCTTTTTAGTAATTTCAGTAATGATAAGGCCATGTGAGGTAATGGGGTTGTTTGAGAATAAGATCCTCATTCCGAAGGCATATAAACTTTATTTACAAGCTGATTGGAGTTTTTACAGGAACTTGAAAAAGTGTTAGGGTAATGAGACACATGTCCACATATACTGTGTTTGTAAGTAATACATATTATAGTTTCACATACACTTCAACTGGTATACAATTTGTATAATTTATATACAAACTACAGAAACATATTGTAATGAAACAGCAGGGAGCAGGTCTCGAACCCTCGACCTTCGAGCCCGAGGTCCGGCGCGCTATCGACTGTGCCGCAAAAGCATGCTCTTGTGGATAAACCCAGGGTCGTTACAATATTTTGTTTTTTATTCAAATAAGTTAGGTTTTTCTAAAGTAACATTTTATAAAATTAGCCTGGGACCCAAATTAGAAATGCTGTGTGGGTCCCAAGCTTAGGAAAATATGCAACTATACGTAAATATAGGTATATTTCATTGCCCTTAGGCCTAAAAAAAAATGCAATATAGACAAAAACAAATAACAATGAAATAATCCAGAATTTTTTTCATGTTTATTTTTCCCCATTAAAAACACTCTTACATACCTGTGTAGGTTGGAACTGTTGCTGTTAAAATACAATAAATACATTTAATTCTGAACTGGAATAAACAGATTGATCACATCACACAGATGTAGACCAGAAAACACACACATACACACAGTCCTAATCAGAGGTGTGTGGCTGGTTGAAGTTTTCAACAAGCATGTCTATTCTGGGTTCAGTTTTTGACAGTGCAACACTGAGGTGATGCTCAGCATTGACACCGTTTCTGTACTTGAGAACCCTGACTTGCATAGGTATGAGGTGCCAAACTGGGTCTGAACATCTTACTGCTTTCTCAGTCAGGCAGACTGCTTCCTGCTGCAGATCAGCAAATCAGAACTGTGCGAGCGTCCGTCTCAAAAAGCATCTTGCAGTTTATTCCAGTTCAGATTAAAAATGATTACTTGTAACAGCAACAGTTCTAACCTAGACTTGTTTTCAAATATACTTTCTACAGTAAAATGTACAGTAGGCCTGAATTGTTCATCTGTACTGTTTCTTATCAGTAGCTAGTTAGCTTGCTTTGGGTATCGTTAGCAAATAGTTTTGTACCGTTTCAAGGCCAGGGGATTGTTTGAAAGAAACACTCACATCTACTACTATGAGAGATAGTACTCCCTTATTTCTGCTTATCACTTATCATCACCCGTTATAAAATTACAACAATGCCTTGTTAATTGACTTACTTTTCCACTTTCGAAGCAGTTTCCTGAAGCATTCTGCCCTGTTCTGAAATAACTCACTGAGTTTACCGTCATGTTGTGTCTGGATGTTTGTGCCTGGACGTGTCATTTTATTAATTTGTTCGTTTTGAGAAACTCATTATTAAGCACTTCCCCACACAAAAAAACATTGTGGGCGCAGCTAGTTATTTCCCAAAGTTTGTATGAAAGAGACAAAAAGTCATCACTGTATATGCGTTTCATGACGATTGAGCTCAGTCAGAAATTGTGGCTAGCAGGAGTCCATTTCATGACTGAGTTGAGTGATGGTGAGCGGGAATAACAAGTCAGTGGTTTGAACCACAGCGCTGCAGCGTGTGGGTCGCAGAGTGATCTTCAAGAACACTGCAGAAAAAGATCCGGTAAACCACGAAGCACATGGGCATCTCCCTCTACAACCTCTTCTCCAAACTGAGCAGAGACCGCTGATAGAGAGCGCACTGAACCGAGAGCCCAGTTCCACTTGGCCAAATTAATTCAATTAATGAAATAATTATACATTTACGTTGCATGGTGGGTCGCGACCCATACTTTAAGAAACACTGTGTTAGTGGTTTGTAGTCTATAATGTTACTTGGGTTTGTAGTCTACTAATGTTCACATATGCCTAAGGCTAAAATATGACACCATTCTGTATACTTCTGGCCCTTCCTTGGACACTGTGCTATCTAACCTCCAAACGAGCTTCAATGCCATACAACACTCCTTCGGTGGCCTCCAACTGCTCTTAAACTCTAGTAAAACCAAATGCATGCTTTTCAACCGTTCCCTGTCTACACCTGCACGCCCGACTAGCATCACCACCCTGGATGGTTCCGACCTAGAATATGTGGACATCTATAAGTACCTAGGTGTCTGGCTAGACTGTAACCTCTCCTTCCAGACTCATATCAAACATCTCCAATCTAAAATCAAATCTAGAGTCGGCTTTCTATTCCGCAACAAAGCCTCCTTCACTCACGCCGCCAAACTTACCCTAGTAAAACTGACTATCCTACCGATCCTCGACTTCAGCGATGTCATCTAGAAAATAGCTTCCAATACTCGCAGTTTATCACAGTCCAATCCGTTTTGTTACTAAAGCACCTTATACCACCCACCACTGCGACCTGTATGCTCTAGTCGGCTGGCCCTCGCTACATATTCGTCGCCAGACCCACTGGCTCCAGGTCATCTACAAGTCCATGCTAGGTAAGGCTCCGCCTTATCTCAGTTCACTGGTCACGATGGCAACACGCGCTCCAGCAGGTGTATCTCACTGATCATCCCTAAAGCCAACACCTCATTTGGCCGCCTTTCCTTCCAGTTCTCTGCTGCCTGTGACTGGAACGAATTGCAAAAATCGCTGAAGTTGGAGACTTTTATCTCCCTCACCAACTTTAAACATCTGCTATCTGAGCAGCTAACCGATCGCTGCAGCTGTACATAGTCCATCGGTAAATAGCCCACCCAATTTACCTACCTCATCCCCATACTGTTTTTATTTATTTACCTTTCTGCTCTTTTGCACACCAGTATCTCTACCTGCACATGACCATCTGATAATTTATCACTTCAGTGTTAATCTGCAAAATGTTAATTATTCATGCCTTTTGCACACAATGTATATAGACTCGTTTTTTCTACTGTGTTATTGACTTGTTTATTGTTTACTCCATGTGTAACTCTGTGTTGTTGTCTGTTCACACTGATATGCTTTATCTTGGCCAGGTCGCAGTTGTAAATGATAACTTGTTCTCAACTAGCCTACCTGGTTAAATAAAGGTGAAATAAATAAAATAAAATAAAATAGGTTAACCTTTCCTTTAATGATGTTAAACACTCTTGAAACTCATGTCTATACTTGCAGTAGCCTACATGCCTATATAACAACACCCTGTAACCTATCCTATTTGTAGATAATTATTCAGGAACTTTCAAAAACAAGATACAACAAACTACAACAAAACCAAAGTGGATGTATAATATCAAATTTGTCAATAGAGACAATGTAGGGGGATTAGTCTGGTGTTATTGTATAAATCATTCCTCCTTTCTTGTCCATGTGACAGTTTCGGGGTCATTACATATAATTATCCTCACACCTCTGCTTCTCTCTCTCTCTCTCTCAGGGCGTGTTGAGACGCATCTGCCACCCTCAAAGCAGGTGTTGATGGGCGATACATGACGTTGATATCCGCTGAAGCCTACTGTTGATGATTCTAGACCGTAGCGGTAATCTACCGCACTGCTGTGCGCTCCCCGACTACTGTTGCCGCGTTTGCATTGGTGACAAATTAGCTGCACATTTATACATGACAATGCGCAGCGCGACGGGAGGGTAACGGTGAATAGAATAAGGAACGCGTTTAGCCAGTGTGGAGTGTCGAATCTAGCACGTCATTACTAATATGTTAACCCCGAGGGAGGGATAGTGAGAGGTTTTCGCACCTCGGATAATGCGCGATTAGGGCGATCAGGGGCAATTTGGTGATTTGTTGGGGATTAAAATAAATCAATATGGCTTTACCACACTGCGATAAGAGGCTGATAATCACGTATCAACAGCCCAGAAATATTTCTTTTTACCGTGGATATCAAAACATTTATTATAGTACTTTATTAAAAGTGAGTCATTCTCACAAGTGTTTTGGGATATACAGCGCCTTCAGAAAGCATTCACAGCCCTTGACTTTTCCACAGTTATTGTGTTACAGCCTGAATTCGTGTCACTGGCCTACACACAATACCCCATAATGTCAAAGTGGAATGATGTTTTTCGACATTTTTGACAAATTAATAAAAAATGAACATCTGAAATGTGTTGGGTCAATAAGTATTCTCTCCCTTTGTTATGGCAAGCTCAAATAACTTCAGGAGTAAAAATGTGCTTAACAAGTCACATAATAAGTTGCATGGACTCTGTGTGCAATAATAGTGTTTAACATGATTTTTGAATAACTACCTCATCTCTGTACCTCACACATACAATTATCTGTAAGGGTCCTTCAGTCAAGCAGTACATTTCAAACACAGATTCAATCACAAAGGCCAGGGAGGTTTTTCAATGCCTCATAAAGAAGGGCACCTATTGGTAGCTGGGTAATAAAGCAGACATTAAATATCCCTTTGAGCATGGTGAAGTTATTAATTACACTGTGGATAGTGTATCAATACACCCAGTCACTACAAAGATACAGGTGTCCTTCCTAATTTAGTTGCCGGAGAGGAAGGAAACTGTTCAGGAATTTCACCATGAGGCCAGTGGTGACATTAAAACAGTTACAGAGTTTAATGGCTGTGATAGGAGAAAACTGGAGATGGATCAACAACATTGTAGTTACTCCACAATGCTAACCTAAATGACAGAGTGAAAAGAAGTAAGCCTATACATAATACAAATATTGCAAAACATGCATTCTGTTTGCAATAAGGCACTAAAGTCAAACTGCAAAAAATGTGGCAAAGAAATTAACTTTAAATCCTGAATACAAAGCGTTATGTATGAGACAAATTCAACACAACACATCACCTAGTACCACTCTTCATATTTTCAAGCATGGTGGTGGTTGCATCATGTTATGGGTATACTTGTCATCAGCAAGGACTTTTTTAAGGATACAAATAAACGGAATAGAGCTAAGCACTGGCAAAATCCTAGAGGAAAACCCGGTTCAGTCTGCATGCCAACACACACTTGGAGCCAAATTCACTTTTCAGCAGGACAATAATCTAAAACGCAATATCAAATATACATTGGAGTTGCTTAACAAGATGACATTGAATGTTCCTTGACCTAGTTACAGGTTTGACTTAAATCGGCTTGAAAATCAATGATAAAACTTGAAAATGTCTGTCTAGCAATTATCAAAAACAAACTTGACAGAGCTAAGAGAAATTTTCAAAATAATAATGTGCAAATATTTTACAGTCCCGGTGTGTAAAGCTCTTAGAGACTTACCCAGAGGGGGAAAAAAATATTGAATCTATTTTGAATTCAGGCTGTAACAACACAAGAAAATGTGGAATAAGTCAAGGGTTGTGAATAATTTCTTAAGGCACTATATGTAATTCTTGAAAGTTACATTCCTCTTTATGATTTATTTATATTAACCCCCTACAGTCATCAAATAATATTTTCCTCTGACACCCTTTACCAGAGTGGATGTCAGTCACTCAATGTGCATTTAAGAAGCGTAGCATGGCATCATAGCCATTGAGTCCCACTCAGGGCAGGGTATATCTAAACCCTATCTGAGGTTTTATTATCAAATGAATTTGCGCCAAACCAAATAATGAGGATCAAATGCTATGGAAATCACACCCAATAACACTGGGTTTGATGGAAAGGAGGGGAAATGAGAACGAACAGAAATTAAGTGGGATGAAATCAACTAAGAAATGGGGTTAAAAAAGAAAGAAAGATAGATTAGAGGGTCAGAGAAAGAAAACACGACAGAAAGAAAGGAGAGAATAAGAATGGAGGGAGAGAGTTGAAGGAGTGGAGGAGGAAAATGATAAAAAAGGACAGAGGAGAGAGGGAGCTGGCTGAAGAAGAGAAGGGTGGTGTGTTTTTGGTGCTGATGGAGAAGGACATAGAGGGAGGGAAGAAGGGATGGAAAGGAGGGGGGTTGTTCCTCAGTTATCTCTGACAGGCCCATTGAATGGCCCTCTCTTCTCATGCTAATATTGCCTTCAGTCTCCCAGCCATCCGTCACAGCCCAGAAAGACCTTGGCAGGCCCTTTACGAACCTCCCACTCGCATAATCGAGCAGGGGGGAGAGGGAGGTGGCAGTTGGGGGTTACAGACAGATAGACCCAGAGCAGTGAAAGTGGTTCGGGTTAGTCATTGGGCCACCTACACTGTGACTGAGTGTATACGTATAATAACATACAGAAACATAACGTGTGATGAGGTGTCAACCAAATTTAAATGTATCGGGGAGTTGGGAAGTGGAGCACTCAGACCTGTTTGTTTGGGATGGGGAAAGAGGTGGAGTGAGTGAAGGGATGGGGGGAAATGGTGTGTGTGTCCGTCCTGGTGTGTTGAGGAATCTTGAATAAAAATGCCTTTGGGCTTGAGTAGCTGCTGCTATAATTTAGGTTACATACGGACGTTGAGAGAGATGATGGTAGATGAACTAACCAACAGGCTTGCAAAATACCAACAATTAAAACGGCAAGATCATTTAAGGATGGCTGGTGAGTATCAACATGTCTCTGAATGGACCGAGTCATTCCCTCTCCAAAAGAAACACTCACAGACCCAGCAGCACATACATATGGCTTATAGGGTCTTACTGGTGTAGCTAGAGCTAGGCTACACATTCTGATGAACTTTTGCTGACTTGGACTTGTTCACATCTAACAAAACGACATCTTGTGTTCATCAAGCAAAACTACACCTGTAAAGTCCATAGCCAATATGATATCTCCTTTCCCCTTTTTCTTAATGTATAATTGTCACACACGGGATAGCTGCAGTGAAATGTGTTGTTTTACTAGGTCAGCCATAGTAGTACTGCACCCTTGGAGCAAATTAGCAACTGATATATCTCAATAAATCACTTAATCTGAAAAAGAAAAAATCTGACTTTAAAGGTTTGATTTCTGAAAGTATTTTTTACAATGCTTTTATTTCCCACACTACAAAATGGCCAACTGTGACAGGAAACATAAGCCTAGAAAAAGTTAATGATGCCTAAAATGTCAATCTGTTACTATGCATTTTCACCAGACACACTTGCAACAAATCAACCCAACTCGTAAAGTGCCATCTTCATATCACAGGGAAATTACTTAAAGACGTCTGTTACAGAGGCTGTGTTTACACAGGGGGCCCAATTGCTTCAAGACAATAGGTCTAGTAATACCAAAGAATCATGGCAAAGTTCCAGTACCATGCAGGTATCACTGAAATGTAGCAATAAAGTGAATGCTTTACACTGTTTAGATCTGTTAATATGAAGTCTAATCACTAGACACGAGCAACTGGAAACATATCTACTTCCTTAAAGTTGCCATGTTTTAGTCAGCCTCGTTTGACCTTCCTCATAAATATTTACTAAATTCAATGTGTCATTTTGTAGTTAGGCTCGTCTGACCTTTCGGAACAGGATAGTACCAGAGTTAAGGCAAAATCGCAGTGGTCTATTCACAAGAAAGAGATACCATTAGTTCAAAGTAGTTTTAAAGTTCGGTAATCCGACTAGGTTGCCCCCTGGTGGCGAATTTAAACAGTTCTAGTTTTGTAACCCACCAAAAACTGCCATTCCTTTGAGCACTGAACTTCACCCCTATAAAATTGCTTATTCTGTGCCAGCCTGTCCAACCAAATGTGCGTGTAAAGCAGGTTGCTTGGATAAAAACAAATTTCCCTCTCGCATACACCGATTACATACCTTTACTCTTTAGGAAGTCTCACTTTCATTAGGCGTACTTGTCCATAAATCATTCAACTGTCCCAATGTGAAGGTGAATGCGCTTGAACCACAATGGCAATTTATGGTGGAAAATGTCAAGTACCACCGTCACTCAAAAAGCCTAGCAATAATAGAGATTGACAATGAGGCCCTTGATCTACTTCGAGTAGGATTAACTAGTTGATATGTGTCCAGTACAAAGTCAGTCAGGAGTTGAGCATTAGCACTGGCTCACAAAACCAGCTTCATACTGGACAGAAAGAATGGTTTCCACAAATTAATCTGAATCTGGGAGAAGTTGATATAGGGTCTCAATATCCAAAGCATCCATTTAAAGCAAATACTAAGGTTAACCTAAATGTCTGAAATTAGATATGAATGCACATTGTAACCCACCATCACCACTTTAAAGTACAACTTAAAGTATCAAATAAGGTTGTTTGGTATATGACCTCAATGTGAGAAAGTGGATATGAATGCAACTTGAACCATGGTTAACTTGTTAAAAAGGAGAAACACCTTTTATTTAAGACCATTAAAATAAATACTATACAGAACCCAATGTAGAAAAGTTGATACATGGCCTCTGTCTCAAAAAAGGTTAATTTTCATAATCACATTTTAAAAATAGCACTGACAAATCAATAAATTCCCACATCCCTGACACCCAATGACAGCCCATATTTTTTTAGCTGTTGAAAAAAAAAAAAACATGTTATAATATTAATCTCTATATACTCAATCATTTGTAGTTTGGTCCTTTACGTGTAAAGACCCCCCCCCCAACAGTTTGGTGAGGTAGGTTACAAAAGTGACACCACCCTTTCAAATCAGATATCTCTTAAAAAAAAAAAAAAAAAGACCTGTCCTTTTGAAACTCCCACAGCAGGGTTCTTGTGACAGTTCGAAACAGGGTATGGATTGTAAATCCCCTCCATAACCTATTCTGCAGTGAGCAGTCAGTTCCCATGCAGCCCCACCAATAAGCAACAGGTTTCAAACAAAAAAATAATGCTACCTCACAACTTGGGACTATACAGGATAAAGCAGAAATATAAACAAGAGAATAGCACAGCAGAGAGCTCAGACATCAAGAGGAAAACATTTCATACTCATTCATGATTGCGATTTTTTTTCTGCTTTTTTCTATACAATGTTTTTTTTATTTGTTGAAGCCCCTTAAACGAACCTTTAAATACCCACTGAGAATAGGGTTGGATACCAATTTCAGTATACATTGTAATCTTTAGAAGCTGTATTCTGGCAAATGGTAATGTAATAACACATCTCCAAGACCAAAAAGTCCATGGTATAGTTTGTTGCACACTTACTGAAGAACTCAAAACACCCACTGACTGTAGATCAATGATACACTTTACAATAGTAAGAACGGTGCATCCAAAATGGCACCCTATTGCCTACTGTGCATTATAGGGTATGTATGGTGCAGAATCAGACAGCCAGAGCCAGCATAAAAGCAGGTCACACCCCCCCGCCGACATACACAAATGCCACTAAATTGCACCATTGGGGATAGAGTGGATATATCATAACCATAACTTGGATAGTCAGGACAGGGTTGAGTTGGGAGGGGGCACAGAAGCCATTATAGTAATGAATGATGTGGCCTCTAACTATATGGGTTCTTCTTTAACAACCATTATCAATTCTAAACTTCAGTCTGAGTAGCGCGATTGCCCCCATCATGTCAGGGAGTTGAGCTTAAAAACAAACCCATCAAAACAGAACACATTTTTGACTTTAGAAAGACAATGGGAAGGGTTAGGTAGGACTCAAATAAGCTTAACTGCAGACTAAAGGAATGGGCCATAAAGACCGCCCCCACCCCCACAGTTAAGAGAAATTTGAGTTGGGTTAGAATACTAGGTCAAGGATCAGAATCATGGTGAAACAGGATCAGATTGCAGGGGAGGGATCTAGAAGGATCTAATTGTATCCCAGGTAAAGGTGGTAGGGACCAAGGAACCTCATTTAAAGGGGCAGGGGGACGTTTTTGTTCAGTGTTTGATGAAGTGGGAGGTTGGGACGGATATGGAGGGGGGGGGGGGGACCTGGGGCCAAACGAAATCCTCTAGAATGTAGAAACTAGATGAGGTCAGCCACGTTCATTGGCATCTCCTCGACGGTGGTGTTGTAGAACGTCTCAATGTCCCGCAGCGTACGCTTGTCCTCCTCAGTCACCATGTTGATGGCAACGCCCTTACGACCGAAACGACCACCTCGGCCAATCCTGACAGAGGAAGCAGAGGTTAGGTTGGACATTAGGTTCCATCTAAGGTGACATGTAGTTCAAATGCAACTGTGGCAGGTCGATATGACCCTTCATTGAATGTTGTGCTTTGCGCCACTGAAAGAGCTATAGGTTCATGCTATTACATAACAATTAACCATTTACACCCCCCCCCCCCCCCAATTCGTTAGTTAAATCTGGTGAAACCATTGAATGAAACCCGACGGAACACTGAAAGGATTCGCAATTTCAACCAACTAGTATCAAACTACATAACGCTGTATTCAGCCAGTGTGGAATCTGATCATGAGTTCCAGAGCCCTGAGGTTTAGAACACGCCAGCCAACAGAACGCTGACAGGCGGAACTAGAACACTCAGGGGGTTCCAGAGTCAGTTGACACGCATGGATTTCATCATTATACAGCCATAGTTTAGCATGTCAAACACATGGCTGACCTGGTATCAAAGCCATTTGCTTTTACGTCAACTACGTGTGAAGTCAGACATATTCCCACAAAGGACAATAAAGTCTAACGCTTTATGCTGGGAGTCATAGTATTAGTCTCACCTGTGGATGTAGTTCTCCCGGTTGGTGGGCAGGTCATAGTTGATGACCAGTGACACCTGCTGGACATCAATACCTCTGGCCTGGGGGACAAGGAGAGAGATGGGGGGACAGTCAGTCCCAGGTTAAAAGGTGACTAAAGACAGGCTGATGGCATTTGGGACACAGGTCACAGTACAAATAGGCCCAGTTGGCCAGTCAGTAATACCGATGTATAAAAGGTTGAAAATCAAGCGCTGTAAAAGACTACTTTATAGACATTGGAGAAAGCCAAACTATTCTATGGAAATGGAGGATCATGCCAACTAATTCAACCGTTGAGCAATACCATGATACCATCTAGACTAGAGGGATAGGTAGCACTGGAAACATTGTGCAATACTTGCTATTTTGAGTCAGTCAACAGCAAGGAAAGAAAGTTAAATTAGCAAAAGGTTGTAAACTGCTAATAAGTTGTGAGTAGGGACTGTGAGCCCAGTCACTGTGGAGAGCAGATTCTAGATTCTCTACCAGAGACCTTCATTCCAGACACAGCACACAAGCTGGGAGGAGAGTTATCTCTGGACTTAAATTAACAGGAAGTGGGTGGGGAACCATTATAGTGAGACACCATCGCATGGAACAGGGAAACTACTTGAGCTCGATGTCATTGCCGGAAGTGACTTACCAGCAGGTCAGTGGTGATAAGAACTCTACTGGAGCCTGAGCGGAACTCCCTCATGATCAGGTCTCTCTCCTTCTGGTCCATGTCTCCATGCTGGAAGAGGACATAATATACACATCTTATTAGGCATAGGTTATGTGGGTGTAGCTAAATGCTTGGGTTCCTAGCGCCTACAGCATAGTTATATCTAAAAAATATAAAAGTAAAGAGTTTAGGGTGAATAGTAAGCCATTACCATGTTTCGCAGAAAGACTTCAGGTATAGAGGTGATATGAATACACAAACCACTTCAATTATGGCTATGAGATTCTAGACTTGGACATTGAAGAAAATATTACTGTATGATTACAGGAGTTGGACTTGAGGTAACGTCAAACCACTACACAACATGCAAATACTGTGCCCATAGCATGAACCAGCCTATTCCTCACTGAACAGAGTTGACTGGGATGAATATGGACTCCTTCTCTCTTCCCCTGGCAGATATAAGACTCAGCGCCATTAGAGGACACTGCCTTGCCCAGTTGACAGGGGAGATGAGGGCAGAGCATAGATGTATAAAAAGGAGTTATGCAATTTCTATGGGACAGCCTCACATTGACATAGCTATGTTATTTACAATGACCTACCAAAAGCCCTAGTTCAGTTACAGGGATGATTAAAAATAAAAGCCAAAATACCACCAGGTCTAGTAAGAACATAAAGATAAATCATCAAACCAATGCTGTAGCCCAAGTTCACTTCAAGAGAAGTGTTTATACATGCAATGATCCAACTTCTTTAAAGCCTCATTAGCCTCTTACCCAGAGCAGTTTAAGGCCACAGACATTCAAGTTTATCGTCTCTTACCAGAGCAGAGACGGTGAAGTCCCTGGCGTGCATCTTCTCAGTGAGCCAGTCCACCTTCCTCCTGGTGTTTATGAAGATCACAGCCTGGGTAATGGTCAGGGTTTCATAAAGGTCACACAGGGTGTCCAGCTTCCATTCCTAACAGGTGAGACAGAGGAACAGATCAGGGGGATGACAAAGCAATGGAATATAGCGTTGATGCACCAGTTAGGCAAACCCATATTCATGCACAATATGGAGTTAGGGAAGATGTGCTGGGTCATGAGTGAACCCTCTCCAAAGTTCTCACTTTCAATTTACACATCTCAACTTTCTTTTACCTTAGTCTGCAAGCCAACTCAACGTAGCCTTTAATCACTACAAGTCTCATGAGAAGTTATAAATCATCAAAACTAATGCCCAAGAGCCAATAACCATTGCAAGGCATTTGTCCAATAGAGGGGTGTGTTTTCAGGGTGACAGTCAGATCATGCCCCCAGAGCCCTGAGGCCCAGTAACAACCAGCTGACAGAAGGGCAACCCAGGCCACAGGGAGCCCCAGGGGATTCTGGGATCAGTTGACAAGCACAAGTTTAATAAAACAGTCTTTACCTTACTGGCAAGAGAAGTCTTAATGTTGACCGTCCACATTTACACCATGCCTATGGTTCTGTGATGAGCTAAGATGACATGCTACTTAGTGGGGCTTTTGTACCCTTGGTTCAGTAAAAGCAACCGAAAGGTTACAAGACCAAATCCCAGAGCTGGCAAGGTAAAAATGTGTCATTCTACTCCTGAACGCAGTTAACCCACTGTTACTAGGTCGTCATTGAAAATAAGTATTTGTTCTTAACTGACTTGAGTAGTTAAATAGAAGGTAATTTTTTTTTGAGTTCACTTCAATTACCTTTAACCAAATGTTCACATACCAGCTGTCAGAAGATGTGTTTACCATGTAAACGCAATCATTAAAATGAGAAGCAAATGACTGTAGGTACAGTCAAACCAAGCCTTACTCTAAACTCGCCTAAGGTCTACATCTAAATAAATAACAATCCCACCTTCAACTGATCCTAGATCTGTGCCTAAGGGCAACCCTCACCTCTTTCTCAACGTTGATGTAGAACTGGCGGATACCCTCCAGGGTGAGCTCCTCCTTCTTGACCAGGATGCGGATGGGTTCACGCATGAACTTCTTGGTGACCTCCAGCACATCCTGGGGCATGGTGGCAGACAGCAGCACCACCTGGAGGGGTTAGAGGTTAAAGGCCATTAGATAGTAATGTAACATCTGTTAATTCTTACCTCCACTAGCTACTACCTGGTAGCATCCAATTCCCCAAATTGAGCACTCACTTTAGTCACTAGAGGGAATAGGGTGCCGTTTCAGAGAGCAATGGTCAACCACATGGAGGTTAGGCATGTTGAACTCAATCAACATTACCACAAACTTTCTACAACAGTTCAACCTCAGGGAAGAGGCAATGCCAACCTCAATCACATGAGTGACAGGTATGGTTGAGTGTGGTGACTTGTTGCAAACTGACAGCTGTGAAGCAAGTGAATAAGTTGTAAACTGCTATTAAGTCGTGAGGAGGGACAGAGAGCCCAGTCACTGTGGAGAGCAGATTCTAGATTCTCTACCAAAGACCTTCATTCCAGACACAGCACACAAGCTGGGAGGAGAGTTATCTCTGGCCCCCCCATACTATAGGGAGTGGGACAGTTTCAGTGTAACACCACCACTGCATCAAGTTCATACTTCCCTTACGGCAATTAACCATGACAAATGTTTCTAGTAATGTCAACGACAGACACATATGTCAAATGTCTCAAGCTAAAGTCGGTCCTACTCAGATTGACGTACCTGCGTGCTGGTGGGGAGCTTCTGGAAGATCTCGTAGATCTGGTCCTTGAACCCTCGACTCAACATCTCATCTGCCTCGTCCAGCACAAACATCTTGATGTTCTTGGAGGCTGGATGGAGGGAAGGCGTAGTGATGCAACAAGAACTAATTAAACAAGAACTAATTAAACATGCATATACAAATTTAATTCTATCTTTACTGGTAATATCACCACTAGCAATATTAGACAGATGAAATCCCAAATTATTTTTTCCCTACTACTTCACAAAAAAAAGTGCTGAGTCATTGAGTGCTGTATTCAGCCAGTGTGGAATCTGATCACGAGTTCCAGAGCCCTGAGGTTTAGAACACACCAGCCAACAGAACGCTGACAGGCGGAACTAGAACACTCAGGGGGTTCCAGAGTCAGTTGACACGCATGGATTTCATCACTATACAGCTCTATAACCACACCCGGACACTCAAACGCATAAACACCAATTCAAACGGTACAAGCTACATCTGATAATTGAGCACACGCAAAATAAAACATTGTAAAGCCTCACGCCAAGTGTAACTTCAACCCATCGATTGTCAATTAAACGTTTGGTCAACCACTAGCCCAGCACTTACCCAGGTATTTGCGGTTCAACATATCAAACACACGGCCAGGGGTCCCCACCACTATGTGAGGGGCCTCAGCCTGGAGCTTGGTAACCTCGTTACGGACATTGGTCCCTCCTATACAGGCATGGCAGGAGGCTCCCATGTAGTCACCCAGGGCCAGGATCACCTTCTGGATCTATCGAGGAAGGAGAAAAAAAAGAAAAAGCATTAGCTAGAGGGGTATCGTTTTGAGTTCTGATCGGTGATGTGTGTCAGAGGTGCAACTAGAATAACTGAGTTGGTATTGGTTTGAAAGAACGTCAGTTTAAGTGACAAGGTTAATTAATTCCCAATTCATCTGGCATCGGAGTATTGTGAAGCATGTGTAGCCCATTACAGGGAAAAGTCTTTGGCCTGGTTGACTTGTACATGTCAGGTTTGGCCAGTACATTTCTGTTATACGCTATACAAACTGTTATAATGTACAGGTTTTATAGATCTATGCCCATAGCATGAACCAGCCTATTCCTCACTGAACAGAGTTGACTGGGATGAACATGGACTCATTCGCTCTTCCCCTGGCAGATATAAGACTCAGTGCCACTAGAGAACACCGCCTTGCCCAGTTGACAGGGAACATTAGGTTACCACACACAGGAGGCAACGAGTTTAGAATAGTGTGACATTACTTAGTGTAATCTAGTTACATTTCTGTCAAGTAACGTGCCCATTCCCCCCAGGACATACCTGCTGAGCCAGCTCTCTGGTGGGGGCCAGGACCAGGGCTTGGGTGCCCTTCAGCTCCATGTCAATCTGCTGCAGAATGGAAATGGCGAAGGTGGCAGTCTTCCCAGTACCAGACTGAGCCTGTGCAATCACATCATAACCTGGGAACAGGCAGGATGGGAGATTGTCAATGTCAGCTCATTGTATATATAAAAAAATGTGGCATACTATACACACACACACACCCCCCCCCGTTTGCATTTACTATACCATTAACGGCACAGCTATTTTGCGATTACTTGAACACATGCTTTTTACTAGCACGTCAGCTAACAAGCATACACATTTAAGTGTAACGAACCACCCACTACCAGTTTTTAAGAGTTAAATTCTCTGTAAATTAAAGTAAAAATGCACTACATTTGACTGGCCGTTACATCTGTGCCCATAGCATGAACCAGCCTATTCCTCACTGAACAGAGTTGACTGGGATGAATATGGTCTCATTCGCTCTTCCCCTGGCAGATATAAGACTCAGTGCCATTAGAGGACACCGCCTTGCCCAGTTGACAGGGGGCTTTAAGTAAAGCAGAAGTAGTGACTTTAGTTCCCTTGGCTTAAGTGAATGTTAGAGGTCTTTAAGGTGACAAGTTCATGCTTTCTTAAGAGTTTAACTCCCCCATAAGGTTAATAACATTTAGACCCAACCATCTGAAGTGTGAGTGTGGTTGAATACTCACCCTTGATACAAGGGAGGATAGCCCTCTGCTGGATAGCAGAGGGTTTTTCAAAACCATAGGCATAGATTCCCCTGAGCAGCTTCTCGCCCAAGTTCATCTCATCAAAACTGTCCACGATTTCATTCCAGTTGCTCTGTAGAAAGTAGAATATAAACATGACCATACACTTATCCAGTGCAACTTGATGACCTACTGTTTTAGCATCGATAGCTGATAAAACACATCAAGTTGGAATTGGCGCTCTTGAATCGCTTTTCCTTTTCATCCAATTTAGCATTACTCACCTCAATGATCCCATCTGGCTCCATGCCCTCAGGGCCATTATCTCTGGGAGGTCTGAAAAATATATATTTTTTAAATATGACATTAGCAAATTCCATAAGGGACAACAGCAAACAATCCTACACATTTTAACGTAAAGCTGCCTTTAAGCTTGAAGACAAATATCGTTACTTATAGGCTACACTGGACAGGCGATACTGTTCAAGTGAGAAATTGTTTCTGGTGGAGACGTAATTTCTACTAGAAAAAGGATTACAATAAAGTCAGTTAACCGTTTCGTAAGTATTGCTAAACAGACGAATTGCACAATGGAGATTGTGTAGAGTAGAACACGTAGAGAGTGGGCGGGAGGCATTTCCCGGAAAAACGCCCATGGTCGAAAGGCGGCCATTTCTTTTTCAGATATTTCAAGATGGTCGTTTACCAAGGCCCGAATTCCAGTGACGGCTAGCAGCATGCGTAAACGACGATTGAACGTGTAAAATACTTGTTTAAAATTACTTAGATGTTCAAAAACGGACTTAACGTAATATTACAATTGAAAGTAATCTCTGAAAATAATTCTGGTTTACATGCGCTGGTAATCATCATGTTAAGCATTAGCCTGCTAGATAGCAAACGAGGCCCAATGTCGATCACTCCGAGTGAATTGGCAACCAGATCAATATTAAGTCAACAAATCGCGAACATTTTTTAAAACACAATACCTATCCACTTGGGATGTGATAAAAAGGTCAAACAAAACTAGCAATAGCAGGACAATAAGGCCTGCCATTGTCACGCCGGTAACTACGACCATGTGCGTGACATTTCCACCCCCCGCCCTTTGCTCGAGCCATCCTGCTGGACCTGCCCAAGATCTTTCGATAAATAAATTTGACGTATTTTCAGAAGTGAGGCTCACTAAATTCACATTACAACACAGAAAAGCCACAACAGGTACGCCTATTCCGGAAAGGCCTAGGCTAAACCAGGCTCAAGTCAAGTTCGTCACTCACGTGCTTGCCGAGAAGCCGGCACCGCAGCATATCGTACTGAAAATTGGCTAACGTTCCGGCAGCGGTTTTCCAAACATAAAAGTTTAATTCGTACGCTTTCACAACAGAAAATAAAATGCTGTCGATCGATGTTGGTTATATTACGTAATATATATTACGAATAACTCGTTACCTAAAAAAGGCCGAATTGAGGGACCTTTACACATAGGTTACGTTAACTAACTACATATAACGTTAGCATACAGGCTAGCCAGATATCTAACAAGTCAAAGTCAAATAGTATGCGTTACGATAATACATTTTTTCTTTGAAATTACAATTTGATGAATTTTACGCAATACAGTTCTAAAAATGTGCGTTCCTTACTGTACCTGTCTTCATATTCAGCCGACATTATCACAAAGGAAGAGAATGTGGCAGAAACCTTATATATACGTCTACGTGTTGAGCAAACTAGCGATTTCATTGCAGCAGTGCCCTATCAATCAACTCTGACTCCACCCGTTTTGATATATCATTGGCTAACTCATACGTCATTATAAAGTGATTGGCAGCTTAATCGCGTTTATTTACACTAAAGTAGGCGGGATATAATACATAACCCTCCCGTCGCATGTAACTATTGGGCAAAAGCATGCTTGAAGTCAGTTGTCATTGGGTATTTCCTTTGCAACGTTGAACGCGCTCGAACACTGATCTTAGATCAGCGTTTCCGATCATGTTAACAACTTCAACTTTCTAGAATGAGATTTCTGAAACCGATGCAGGAACAGTTTATTTAGCACCACATATCACCAGAGCCATCCCCTGCAAGTCTATACGTCACTCCATTGGGCTCTCGAGGCTCTCGAGTGGCGCAGCGGTCAAGGCACTGCATCTGCATCTCTTCAGTGGAAGAGGCACAATTGGCCCAGCGTCATCCGGGTTTGGCTGGGGTAGGCCATTATTGTAAATAAGAATTTGTTCTTATTAAGTCATACCTAGTTAGATAAACATATTAAAAATATAAATTTAGCAAATTACAGTAATAATTAGATGACATGTCTCCTGCTGTGTTGCAATGAACACGTACTTGTACCCTGAACTTTTTTGGAAGAACATGAGTCATTTACAGCATCACCACCTACCTAGACTTATCTCCATTACTAAAAATAGAGGGTAAACTTATCTAATGACTAACATTGTCTGCTTTGGTAACTCGCGCCATAAAACAGATGTGACGGACAACCTCCACTCTACCTTACCCTCTAATATTGGTTCAAAAAGCAAACCACACTGTGTTAGAATTATAATGACTGGAACTATAGAAGTCAGTATGAGCAATCTACCTTCCACATCCATGTGTAACTACTAGAAGCTAGCACTTGGCCACTACCAGCAGGAAGCAAACTTTTGCTGCTATTACATTGCTCCAACAAAATCTTGAAATATATTTAGTGTCATTTAGGTATGCATGAATAGCTTTGTCTTTTTAGATAGGATCACCCAGACAGCCAAACAAACCCGCACGCACACAACCCAGAACATCTAGATGCCACACCACAGTACTAGAGAAATCATCCTCTTCCTCTATTCACACTAGCTAATAAATACATTATACAAAGCATGAAAGAAATTCAACTTTCATTTCTGTTCCTTGCCATGTACTTGTTTATTCTGACCATAAACCATAAATGCTTTTTAAAAAAAAAGGTATAAAAACAATCAATTATGTTCCATCAAACGTCTGCTCGAAAAACAATATAAAAACAAAACATACCCATCAACAATGTCTCTTTTAGTTAGAGGGGAAAATGTAATACCATAAATGCGTGCCAAATGTCACCCCATTCCTTATATAGTGCACTATTTTTGACCAGAACCTTATGGTCAAAGTAGTGTACTATAAAAGGCATAGAATGCCATTTGGGAATCACGGTTGTTTATAGCCAACATGGTCCAACCAATGACTCCAACAGGACATTGTAAGATCTGGTTTTTATTTTAAATCAAAATAAAAAACATCACTGCCCTCCAAAAAACGCAATGTACAATAAGCATAGCAACATGTTTTTTACTGACAAAGATTTTTTTAAAACAGAAAATAAGTGAAGATTGGTTGTTATTCTCTCTTGTCCGCTTGGGGGGTTCCTGCACCAGTAAGGTGATAAGTCCATTTCACCACCAGAGTATAGTAGACTTGGTTTGCATCCGAAATAGAACCCTATTACCTATATAGTGTACTGCATTTGTCCAGGGCCCATGATCAAAAGTAGTGCACTACATATGGAAATACTGTGCCTTTTGGGATATAATCGAAGACTTGGCCTCTGTCAATCACAAGGTAACAAACATCAAAATTAAAAACTAGGGTCATGGGAGAAGGAAAAAAAAAAAAAAAAGAGGGGACAGATAACGGGGGTCGAAAAGATAAAAGGTCCACTTGTAGTTGTAAAGTCTCTGGATATCAATGTCGTCAAGAGGAAAAAAATGTTTCCTTTGAAAAGTTGTTTCCTTTCTTTCAGTCACTAGCTAGTTTAGAATAGGTCATTATAACCATCCCTCGCTTCCTCAGAATCCCCCACTTCATTGTTAAAAATCCTCAAAGGGCGTGGTGTCACAGCGAGAGCTTGCAGTGACAGAGTTCTTTGTACATGAGTCTCCTCAGTTTGGGCATGTCCTGCTGGCCGAAGCTGAACGGCTGACCCAGGGCTAGAGTCTTGCAGTACTGGAAGGAACACCGACAGGTTAGAAATCATGCTTACCTCTAGTGTTGGACACAAAGGCCCCGAAAGCAACATCCAGGCCCTCTAGCACCAAATTGCTCTACATCCCTATTCAGAAGGCAATGTTAAGCAGTTACAATATTAAAGCTATCCAATCCTAAATCTAAACGAGTGACAAGGTCTTGGGAGTAGGGACTTGGCTTGATTTAGAATTCAGCACACAAGTGTGTAGTACAAGAACAGCTATGGACCATGGCTCTCTGATTTTAAATAAGGACGTGGACCTACCTGAAGAACAAACGCCCCACAGTCACTGTCATTGTTCTGACGGCCCACATTCTGAAACAAACAGTAAATGCACTCAGAAAACACCATCAACAATGTCAAACAAACAAAATCTGTTGTTCATTCATGTAAAGCAATTGTTGTTACACTACGAATCAGAACTGAAGACAAACCGACTCACCATTTTGAAATAGCCTTTCCACCCTGTAAGGAAATCTCTCTGGTCTTTCTTGACAGCCTCCGCCTGCAGATACTTTGCAATATGCTGAGGAGGTGGAAAACAAAAGAGCGAATTTCGCTTAATTTCAAAGACGACCAAATAAACACCCAAACAGACCACTCTGAACAAGGTGAAACAAATCAGGTGCTGTAACAAATAGAAATCAAGATGCCACAACATCCTAAATAAACTCAGCAAAAAAATAAACGTCCTCACTGTCAATTGCATTTATTTTCAGAAAACTTAACATGTGTAAATACTTGTATGAATAAAACAAGATTCAACAACAGACAAACTGAACAAGTTCCACAGACATGTGACTAACAGAAATGGAATAATGTGTCCCTGAACATAGGGGGTTCAAAATCAAAAGTAACAGTCAGTATCTGGTGTGGCCACCAGCTGCATTAAGTACTGCAGTGCATCTCCTCCTTATGGACAGCAGCAGATTTGCCAATTCTTGCTGTGAGATGTTACCCCACTCCTCCACCAAGGCACCTGCAATTTCCCGAACATTTCGGTGGACCTAGCCCTCACCCTCCGATCCAACAGGTCCCAGACGTGTTCAATGGGATTGAGATCCGGGCTCTTTGCCGGCCATGGCAGAACACTGACATTCCTGTCTTGCAGGAAATCAACCATATTGCTCGTTATGTGCGTGGTGGCATTGTCATGCTGGAGGGTCATGTCAGGAAGGGTACCACATGAGGGAGGAGGATGTCTTCCTTGTAACGCACAGGGTTGACATTGACCCTCCACCTCCAAATCGATCCTGCTCCAGAGTACAGGCCTCGGTGTAACGCTAATTCGGTCGACGATAAATGCGAATCAGACCATCACCCCCGGTGAGAAAACTGCGACGTCAGTGAAGAGCACTTTTTGCCAGTCCTGTCTGGTCCAGCGACGGTGTGTGCCCATAGGCAACGTTCTTGCCGGTGATGTCTAGTGAGGACCTGCCTTACAACAGGCCTATAAGCCCTCAGTCCAGCCTTTGAACAAGCATGGGAAACCGTGTTTAAACCCTTTACAATGAAGATCTGTGAAGTTTAGATTTTTACAAATTATCTTTGAAAGACAGGGTCCTGAAAAAGGGACGTTTCTTTTTTTAAATTGAATTTTTTAAAATGTATTTATTTATTTATTTTTACAGAGATTTTTTGTCAGAGAAGAAAAAAGGTATGGCACAAAAGAGAACATTCACTCAGATTTTAGCAAGCAAAATTTCTCTGTGTGACCCATGGTCAGGTCTCACTTGGGAAAGAGGTGTTCTGACCGTAACTGGACTACCAGGTTAAATTAAGGTTAAATATGCATGTCTCACCTTTGGGCAGCGTCGGTTGAGAGTGCGTTGGGAGTCGAAGTAGGTGATTGCCCTACGGGGGATGTCTACGCTGACCAGGGACCAGTGGACCTCCAGGTGGATAGGGATCAGGAGGAGATCCTTCTTGAAGATGTCCACCTGGGAGGGAAGAGGTAGGAACATGTTCAGGCATTGGTGGTTTAAGGCCCGGGTCTCTATGCGTAAGAGATTTTAACCCTGCATTGTATTTGTGACAGGTGCACAAATGTCTATTTGTTCACAATTTGTTGCATATTTAGTCAGAATGCAAATAAACTGACAACATGATTGCTTGATTGAGAAAGGATAATGCAAAGCGGGTATATTGAGGACAACGCAACAAAAAAAACTATTAGATAACAAATATCTTTATGGTTGCTTACATTCTTTGTCCATCGTTTGACTCCATCGTAGCCTTTCGTCCTCAACTTGTCGTAGAAGAAACTGTTGAAGAAGTGAACCTGAGAGAGAAGGAAAAAAAGACATCAGATGCTACAGATGTTCTCCTTCACTGAATATACAGTGGCAAGAAAAAGTATGTGAACCCTTTGGAATTACCTGGAATTCTGCATAAATTGGTCATAACATTTGATCATCTAAGTCACAACAATAGACAAACACAGTGTGCTTAAACTAACAACATATAAATTGAATATTTGTATATTGAATACATAAATTAAAACATTCACAGTGTAGGTTAGAAAAAGTATGTGAACCCCTAGGCTAATGACTTCTCCAAAAGCTAATTGGAGCCAGGAGTCAGCTAACCTGGAGTTCAATCAATGAGACGAGATTGGAGATGTTGGTTAGAGCTGCCCTGCCCTATAAAAATAACCTCACAAAATTTGAGTTTGCTAATCACAAGAAGCATTGCCAGATGTGAACCATGTTTTGATCAAAAGATCTCAGAAGACCTAAGATTACCACTTGTTGACTTGCATAAAGCTGGAAAGGGTTACAAAAGTATCTCAAACATCAAGGTTAAGGCAAATGGTCAATAAATTGAGAAAGTTCAGCACTGTTGCTACTCTCCCTAGGAGTGGCCGTTCTGCAAAGATGACTGCAACAGCGCAGAATGCTCAGTGAGGTTAAGTAGAATCCTAGTGTCAGCTAAAGACTTACAGAAATATCTGGAACATGCCAACATCTCTGACGAGTCTACGATATGTAAAACATTAAAAACAATAATGGTTTTCATGGGAGGACACCACGGAAGAAGCCACTGCTGTCCAAAAAAAACATTGCTGCACGTCTGAAGTTCGTAAAAGAGCACCTGGATGTTCCACAGCGCAACTGGCAAAATATTCTGTGGACAGATGAAACTACAGTTGAGTTGTTTGGAAGGAACACACAACACTGTGTGGAGAAAAAAAGGCATAGCACACCAACATCAAAAACCCATCCCAACTATAAAGCATGGTGGAGGGAGCGTCATGGTTTGGGGCTGCTTTGCTGCATCGGGGCCTGGACAGCTTGCTATCGTTGACGGAAAAATTAATTCCCAAGTTTATCAAGACATTTTGCAGGGGAATGTTAGGCTATCTGCCAATTGAAGCTCAACAGAAGTTGAGTGATGCAAAAGGACAACGACCCAAAACACAGAAGTAAATCTACAACAGAATGGCTTCAACAGAAGAAAATATGCCTTCTGGAGTGGCCCAGTCAGAGTCCTGACCTCAACCCGATTGAGATGCTGTGGCATGACCTCAAGAGGGCAGTTCTCAACAGACATCCCAAGACAATTGCTGAACTGGAACAGTTTTGTTCAGAGGAATGGTCCAAAATTCCTCATGACCGTTGTGCAGGTCTGATCGGCAACTACAGAAAACATTTGGTTGAGGTTACTGCTGCCAAAGGAGGGTGAACCAGTTATTAAATCTAAGGGTTCACATACCACCCTTCACTTTGAATGTTTACACGGTGTTCAATAAAGACATGAAAACATAATTGTTTGTGTTATTAGTTTAAGCAGACTGTCTATTGTTGTGACTTAGATGAAGATCAGATCAAGTTATGAGACATTTCTGCAGAAATACAGGTAATTCCAAAGGGTTCATACTTTTTCTTGCCACTGTACTGTATTCAGGACAAATATTATGGATGTTGTTGAAGTAGTATATCGTGGAAGTATGTTGTATTATACATTTAAAATGATTCCTACCTTCTCGGACACCGAGTCCATCACAAGGTCACCATACATGTTCATGACCTAAAGAAGAGACATTGAATAAACAATGCACAATGCCCTGCTTTTAATCTGTTCAAAAGTAACAGATATTTGCATACAGGGCTCAATCTTAACTAGACATACCCACAAATACAATTTTGCATAGGTCATGCAATATTTCAATGCAGAAAATGCTAAATGTATGCAGAAATTCTGGTTACAAATCAAATCTTAGTCACATGCGCCGAATACAACAGGTGTATTCACCTTACAGTGAAACGCTTACTTAAGAGCCCCTAACCAACAATGCAGTTAAAAAAAAAATACAGATCAGAATAAGAAATAAAAGTAATTAGAGCAGCAGTAAAATAACATTAGCGAGACTATATACAGTCGTGGCTAAAAGTTGAGAATGACACAAATATACATTTTCAAAGTCTGCTGCCTCCGTTTGTATGATGGCAATTTGCATACACTCCAGAATGTTATGAAGAGTGATCAGATGAATAGCAATTAATTGCAAAGTCTGAATCAACTGAATCCCCAAAAAAACATTTCCACTGCATTTCAGCCCTGCCACAAAAGGACCAGCTGACATCATGTCAGTGATTCTCTCGTTAACACAGGTGTGAGTGTTGACGAGGACAAGGCTGGAGATCACTCTGTCATGCTGATTGAGTTCGAATAAGACTGGAAGCTTCAAAAGAAGGGTGGTGCTTGGAATCATTGTTCTTCCTCTGTCAACCATGGTTTCCGGCAAGGAAATACGTGCCGTCATCATTGCTTTGCACAAGAAGTGCTTCACAGGCAAGGATATTGCTGCCAGTAAGATTGCACCTAAATCAACCATTTATCGGATCATCAAGAACTTCAAGGAGAGCGGTTCAATTGTTGTGAAGAAGGCTTCAGGGCGCCCAAGAAAGTCCAGCAAGCGCCAGGACCATCTCCTAAAGTTGATTCAGCGGCGGGATCGGGGCACCACCAGTACAGAGCTTGCTCAGGAATGGCAGCAGGCAGGTGTGAGTGGATCTGCACGCACAGTGAGGCGAATACTTTTGGAGGATGGCCTGGTGTCAAGAAGGGCAGCAAAGAAGCCACTTCTCTCCAGGAAAACCATCAGGGACAGACTGATATTCTGCAGAAGGTACAGGGATTAGACTGCTGAGGACTGGGGTAAAGTAATTTTCTCTGATGAATTCCCTTTTCGATTGTTTGGGGCATCAGGAAAAAAGCTTGTCCGGAGAAGACAAGGTGAGCGCTACCATCAGTCCTGTGTCATGCCAACAGTAAAGCATCCCGAGACCATTAATGTGTGGGGTTGCTTTTCAGCCAAGGGAGTGGGCTCACTCACAATTTTGCCAAAGAACACAGCCACGAATAAAGAATGGTACAAACACATCCTCCGAGAGCAACTTCTCCCAACAATCCAGGAACAGTTTGACGAACAATGCCTATTTGAGTATAATGTGGTACCTTGCCATAAGGCAAAAGTGATAAGTGGCTCGGGGAACAAAACATCGATATTTTGGGTCCATGGCCAGGAAACTCCCCAGACCTTAATCCCATTGAGAACTTGTGGCCAATCCTCAAGAGGCGGGTGGACAAACAAAAACACACAAATTCTGACAACCTCCAAGCATTGATTATGCAAGAATGGGATGCCATCAGTCAGGATGTGGCCCAGAAGTTAATTGACAGCATGCCAGGATGGATTGCAGAGGTCTTGAAAAAGAAGGGTCAACACGGCAAATATTGACTCTTCGCATCAACTTCATGTAACTTTGACACTTATGACATGCTTGTAATTATACTTCGGTATTCCATAGTAACATTGACAAAAATATCTAGACACTGAGGCAGCAGACTTTGTGGAAATTCATATTTGTGTCATTCTCAATACTTTTGCCCACGACTGTACAGGGTGGTACCGGTTAGTTGAAGTAAAATGTACATGGAGGTAGAGTTATTAAAGTGACTATGCATAGATGATAACAGAGAGCGGTGTAAAAGAGGGGGAGGGGGGCAATGCAAATAGTCTGGGTAGCCATTTGATTAGGTGTTCAGCAGTCTTATGGCTTGGTGGTAGAAGCTGTTTAGAAGTCTCTTGGACCTAGACTAGGCGCTCCGGTACCGCTTGCAGTGCGGTAGCAGAGAGAACAGTCTATGACTTGGGTGGCTGGAGTCCTTGACAATTTTTAGGGCCTTCCTCTGACACTGCCTGGTATAGAGGACCTGGATGGCAGGAAGCTTGGCCCCAGAGATGTACTGGGCCATTCATACTACCCTCTATAGTGCCCTTCGGTCAGAGGCCGAGCAGTTGCCATACCAGACAGTGATGCAACCACATGCTCTCCATAGTGCACCTGTAGAACTTTTGAGGAGCTGAGGACCCATGCCAAATCTTGTCTCCTGAGGGGGCATAGGCTTCGCCGTGCTCTCTTCACAACTGTCCTGGTGGACCATGCTAGTTTGTTGGTGATGTGGACACCAAGGAACCTGCTCCACTGCAGCCCCGTCGATGAGAATGGGGGCATGCTCTATCCTCTTTTTCCTGTAGTCCACAATCATTTCCTTTGTCTTGATCACGTTGAGGGAGAAGTTGTTGTCCTGGCACCACACGGCCAGGTCTCTGACCAACTCCCAATAGCCTGTCTCGTCGTTGTCGATCAGGCCTACCAATGTTGTGTCATCAGCAAACTTAATGATGGTGTTGGAGTCGTGCTTGGCCACGCAGTCCTTGGTGAGCAGGGAGTACAGGAGGAAACTGAGTACGCACCCAAGGGGCCCCCTTACCACCTGGTGGCGGCCTGTCAGGAAGTCCAGGATCCAGTTGCAGAGGGAGGTGTTTAGTCCCAGGATCCTTAGCTTGGTGATGAGCTTTGAGGGTACTATGGTGTTGAACGCTGAGCTGTAGTCACTGAATAGCATTCTCACATAGCTGTTCCTTTTGTCAAGGTGGGGTGCAATAGAGATTGCATCATCTGTGGATCTGTTGGGGCGGTATGCAAATTGGAGTGGGTCTAGGGTTCCTGGGATAATGGTGTTGATGTGAGCCATGACCAGCCTTTCAAAGCACTTCATGGCTACAGACGTGAGTGCTACGGGTCGGTAGTCATTTAGGCAGGTTACCTTTGTGTTCTTGGGCACAGGCATTATGGTGGTCTGCTTAAAACATGTTGGTATTACAGACTCAGACAGGGAGAGGTTGAAAATGTCAGTGAAGACACTTGCCAGTTGGTCAGCTCATGCTCGCAGTACACATCCTTGTAATCCGTCTGGTCCTGCGTCCTTCTGAATGTTGACCTGGTTAAAGGTCTTACATCAGCTGCGGAGAGCGTGATCACACAGTCTTCTGGAACAGTTGACGCTCTCATGCATGTTTCAGTGTTATTTGCCTCAAAGCGAGCATAGAAGTAGTTTAGTTCGTCTGGTAGGCTCGTGTCACTGGGTAGCTCTCGGCTGTGCTTCCCTTTGTAGTCTTATGGTTTGCAAGCCCTGCCACATCCGACGAGGATCGGAGCTGGTGTAGTACGATTTGATCTTAGTCCTGTATTGACGCTTGTCTGTTTGAAGGTTCGTCGGAGGGCATAGTGGGATTTCTTATAAGCTTCCGGGTTAGAGTTCCGCTCCTTGAAAGCGGCAGCTCTAGCCTGTAGCTCAGTGTGGATGTTGCCTGAAATCCACGGCTTCTGGTTGGGGTATGTACATACGGTAACTGTGGGGATGATGTCGTCGATGCACTTATTGATAAAGGCAGTGACTGATGTGGCGTACTCAATGCCATTGGAGGAATCCCAGAACATATCCCAGTCTGTGCTAACCAAACAGTCCTGTAGATTAGCATCTGCTTCATCTGACCACCTTTGTTCTAGTCACTGGTGCTGCCTGCTTTCATTTTTGCTTGTAAGTAAGAATCAAGAGGATAGAATTATGGTCAGATTTTCCAAATGGAGGGCGAGGGAGAGCTTTGTACGTGTCTCTGTGTGTGGAGTAAAGGTGGTCCAGAGTTTTTTCCCCCTCTGGTTGCACATTTAAAATGCTGGTAGAAATTTGGTAAAACGGATTTAAGTTTCCCTGCATTAAAGTCCCTGGCTACTTGGAGTGCCAACTCTGCGTGAGCGTTTTCTTATGGCGTAATACATCTCATTCAGTGCTGTCTTAGTGCCAGCCTCTGACTGTGGTATGTAAACAGCTATGAAAAATACAGATTAGAACTCTCTAGGTAGATGGTGTGGTCTAAAACGTATGGGATACTCTACCTCAGGCGAGCAATAGCTCGAGACTTCCTTAGATATCGTGCACTAGCTGTTAGTTACAAAAAATACATAGTTCGCTGCCTTGTCTTGCCAGACGACGCTGCAACGTATAACCAGCCAGCTGTATGTTGAGTGTCGTCGTTCAGCCATGACTCCGTGAAGCATAATATATTACAGTTTTGGTAGTTTCATCTTCAGCGTAAATCATCTATTTTATTGTCCAAAGATTGCACGTTTGCTAGCAGAATGGAAGGAATTGGGGGTGTATTCAATCACCCACAAATTCTCAGAAGGCAGCCCGCCTTCCGGCCCCTTTATCTCTGCCTCCACTTCACGCAAATCTGGGCCTATTCCCGAGAAAGCAGTATATCGTTCACGTCGGGCTCGTCAGACTCTTTAAAAGGAAAAAAAGGATTATGCACGTCCGTGGTGAGTAATCGCAGTCCTGATGTCCAGAAGTTATTTTCGGTTATAAGAGACAGTAGCGGCAATATTGTGTACAAAGTAAGTAAAGAAATAAGTTACAAACAAAGCAAATGCAAAAACAATCGGATGGGGCACATAAAACCTCTGCCTTCTTCTCCGCCACCATTTTACATGAGCAAATATCAAGTTAGAATCCTAGACCCTAGCATGTATGTGACCTTACAGCATGTGAAAAATGTATTAGTGTGGCTCCACAATAATACAATAATTGACTATACATAATACAGATTACAAAATGGTCAAACATGGTACAGTATTTCCTTCGGCGTCATCTATAATACATTACATCTATATACATGCATGCATAAACGGAAAAAAAGTACAGTAGATAAAAAGGACATCTAGGCACATATAGAAACACCTTCATTGGAGGATAGGTGGCAGGCTTTGGCACAGGCATTTTACAGTGCCTTCAGAAAGTAATCATACCTCAACCTTTTGTTGCTACAAACTGGGATTCAAATGGATTTAACTTTTTGTAATCTACATAAAATACTCCAGTGTCAAAGTGGAAGAATAGTATTTTTTATTTATAGAAAATAAAACAAATATTTGATTAGGGACCACCTGAGTTAATCGATACATGTTACGAGTTACCTTTGGCAGCGATTGCAGCTGTGAGTCTCTGTAAGTCTAAGTGCTTCGCACACCTGGATTGTCCGATATTTGCCAATTATTCTTTAAATTCTCAAAGCTCTGTCAAGTTGGTTGTTGATCATTGCGTGACAGCCATTTTCAAGTCAGTTTAATTATGTTACCTTTATTTATCCAGGCAAGTCAGTTAAGAACAAATTCTTATCTTCAATGACAGCCTAGGAACAGTGCCTTATTCAGGGGCAGAACGACAAAATTTTACCTGGTCAGTTTGGGGATTCGATCTTGCAACCTTTTGGTTACTAGTCCAATGCTCTAACCACTAGGCTACCTGCCGCACCCACATACAGTGCCTTGCGAAAGTATTCGGCCCCCTTGAACTTTGCGACCTTTTGCCACATTTCAGGCTTCAAACATAAAGATATAAAACTGCATTTTTTTGTGAAGAATCAACAACAAGTGGGACACAATCATGAAGTGGAACGACATTTATTGGATATTTCAAACTTTTTTAACAAATCAAAAACTAAAAAATTGGGCGTGCAAAATTATTCAGCCCCCTTAAGTTAATACTTTGTAGCGCCACCTTTTGCTGCGATTACAGCTGTAAGTCGCTTGGGGTATGTCTATCAGTTTTGCACATCGAGAGACTGAAATTTTTTCCCATTCCTCCTTGCAAAACAGCTCGAGCTCAGTGAGGTTGGATGGAGAGCATTTGTGAACAGCAGTTTTCAGTTCTTTCCACAGATTCTCGATTGGATTCAGGTCTGGACTTTGACTTGGCCATTCTAACACCTGGATATGTTTATTTTTGATCCATTCCATTGTAGATTTTGCTTTATGTTTTGGATCATTGTCTTGTTGGAAGACAAATCTCTGTCCCAGTCTCAGGTCTTTTGCAGACTCCATCAGGTTTTCTTCCAGAATGGTCCTGTATTTGGCTCCATCCATCTTCCCATCAATTTTAACCATCTTCCCTGTCCCTGCTGAAGAAAAGCAGGCCCAAACCATGATGCTGCCACCATGTTTGACAGTGGGGATGGTGTGTTCAGCTGTGTTGCTTTTACGCCAAACATAACGTTTTGCATTGTTGCCAAAAAGTTCAATTTTGGTTTCATCTGACCAGAGCACCTTCTTCCACATGTTTGGTGTGTCTCCCAGGTGGCTTGTGGCAAACTTTAAACGACACTTTTTTATGGATATCTTTAAGAAATGGCTTTCTTCTTGCCACTCTTCCATAAAGGCCAGATTTGTGCAATAGACGACTGATTGTTGTCCTATGGACAGAGTCTCCCACCTCAGCTGTAGATCTCTGCAGTTCATCCAGAGTGATCATGGGCCTCTTGGCTGCATCTCTGATCAGTCTTCTCCTTGTATGAGCTGAAAGTTTAGAGGGACGGCCAGGTCTTGGTAGATTTGCAGTGGTCTGATACTCCTTCCATTTCAATATTATCGCTTGCACAGTGCTCCTTGGGATGTTTAAAGCTTGGAAAATCTTTTGTATCCAAATCCGGCTTTAAACTTCTTCACAACAGTATCTCGGACCTGCCTGGTGTGTTCCTTGTTCTTCATGATACTCTGCGCTTTTGACGGACCTCTGAGACTATCACAGTGCAGGTGCATTTATACGGAGACTTGATTACACACAGGTGGATTGTATTTATCATCATTAGTCATTTAGGTCAACATTGGATCATTCAGAGATCCTCACTGAACTTCTGGAGAGAGTTTGCTGCACTGAAAGTAAAGGGGCTGAATAATTTTGCACGCCCAATTTTTCAGTTTTTGATTTGTTAAAAAAGTTTGAAATATCCAATAAATGTCGTTCCACTTCATGATTGTGTCCCACTTGTTGATTCGTCACAAAAAAATACAGTTTTATATCTTTATGTTTGAAGCCTGAAATGTGGCAAAAGGTCGCAAAGTTCAAGGGGGGCGAATACTTTCGCAAGGCACTGTACATACACACACAGTCCATGTCCCCATGTGCAGTTTCAAACCGTAGTCTGGCTTTTTATGGCGGTTTTGGAGCAGTGGCTGAGCAGCATTTGACGTTATGTCTATATAGGACCCATTCTACTGTGGATATAGATACTTTTGTACCCGTTTCCTCCAGCATCTTCACAAGGTCCTTTGCTGCTGTTTTGGGATTGATTTGCACTTTTCGCACCAAAGTAAGTTCATCTCTAGGAGACAGAATGTGTCTCCTTCTTGAGCGGTATGACGGCTGCCTGGTCCCATGGTGTTTATACTTGCATACTATTGTTTGTACAGATAAACATGGTACCTTCAGGAGTTTGTAAATTGCTTCCAAGGATGAACCAGAATTGTGGAGGTCCACAACTTATTTTCTGAGGTCTTGGCTGATTTCTTTTGATTTTCCCATGGATGTCAAGCAAAGAGGCATCGAGTTTGAAGGTAGGCCTTGAAATACATCCACAGGTACACCTCCAATTGACTCAAATGATGTCAATTAGCTTATCAGAAGCTTCTAAAGCCATGACATTATTTTCTAGAATTTTCCAAGCTGTTTAAAGGCACAGTCAACTTAATGTATATAAATTTAAAAAAAACACTTTCAGGTTTGTTTATCAGTTGGTCCCACTCGAGTTCATCGCTCACTGAAAGTGCTGATTAAAAAATATTTAGGTAATTTCTAGAATACACTGCGCCTATATGAGTGAGGGGAGTCATATGAATGGAGTTAAAAACAAGGCTGACATGGTATATAAAGATGTACAATTGTAACATCACAAGCCCATAAAAAAATACACGCTTACATAGACGTTCATTTGACAAACTACAAAAGTGTTAGTAAAGGGTCCCACCCACTTGGTCATTGAGCCAATTCTGTCCATACAACGTGCTTAAGTCATCCATGGTGAGGACATGACGCTTGTAGTTGACACGGAACCCTCGCACCATGGCCGTGCCGGACGACCTCTGGTAGGACTGGATTAGGTGTTGGACCACTAGTTTCCTGTTGGAAATAGAAACATGAGATGAGCTTTATGGAACTTTTACAAAAGCTTTTCTGCATTATACAACCTTGTATTTTTGGGAAATATCAGATGGAACTATTAGTCAAGGATTACTTGAACCATAAACATTTGTTTCTCATTAAAACTTTACACGGGGCAACAGCCGGGTCATATTCATTAGTGCACAACATAGCGAAAACAAGCGTTTCTTATTGGAGAGTCCAACTTGTCCATACCGGTTTTCTTCCCTTTGGTTCCCAAGCCCTGGTGATGAACAGGGGGTTCCATCACAGATGGTTTACATCACGATCTTCAATTTGTAACATTTGTGTCTTGTCATAACAAAGACTAATTTCCATGAACATACTCAGAACCTGGGTGATACTAATAACATGTGGGTGGTTTCATCATGTGGGTGGTTTCCATTCCCTTTGCTCCAATTCACTCCGGCAGATTGTGTTGGGAGTGTTAAAAACAACTCATTTGGCGGTCTAAAATTCATAGAATTAGAATGATTCTAATTCTATGTCTGAAATTAGAGTGCTGCGTAGAAGCTAGAAGGAACTACTCTCCAGGACAGATGGACTTGGTTTACATTCCACCTGGCCTTGGCAAAGAGCACCAGGCTTTTTATGGCCAACATTTAAAAGGAACCTCACATTAGGCAGACATCAGGGATATCAGATTGTATAAATATTAGGCTGTGTTGGTGTTGCTCTCTACAAGACATTATGATTCATCTGTGTTTGTACTGTATGTGTGGGCACTGTGTGAGAATGTGCACCTGAGCGTGTATTGCTTTGCATGTCTGTGCGTGTTCGCACATCTGCCTGTGTGTGTGAACGTGTATACTATGTGTGTGTGTGTGTGTGTACACTCTTCTCAGACCTGTGAGGCTGAGAGAAGTTGTCGTTGAAGATGTCTTTTAATTTCTCCACCACGTCGTCAGCGTGGATGGGGATCAGACTGCCGTACTTCTGGAGGGAGTCATCTAGGATCCCTGAGACAACGGGAAAACAATACAGAATGTTGGGAGAGTAATATGGAATCACACTGACTGTAGAGGATTCTGTGACCTTGAGCAGCAAAGGTCAGTCCTATATTCATATCCTGTTGGTAGCAGATGTGTAAAGCTAAACCATACCAACATGTACATCTTACCTCAACTACTTCATACCCCAGTACAATGATTTGAGAAAGGAACAAGCTTAATTTCTTACTTGAACTGGGCCCCGTTTCCCAAAAGCATCTTAAGGCTAAGTTAATCATTAGACCCATTGAGGTCAATTCTATACAATGTAGCAATTTCAATCTCGTCGCATCGCTGCAACTTCCCAACGGGCTCGGGAGGCGAAGGCGCCCAGAACAAGGAGTCGCTAAAGCACGATGAGCCATGTAAAGCCCCCCCCCCCCCGGCCAAACCCTACTCTAACAACGTTGGGCCAATTGTGAGCCGCCCTACGAGTCTCCCGATCAAGGACGGTTGTGACAGCCCGAGATCAAACGCCTCTAGCACTGCCTTACACCACTCGGGAGGCCCCCTGCCCAATTATTTCAATAGCAGGAAATCCCTGAGTTACTTAATTACATAATTTAAACTAGAAAAGGTCATTTTCCGAAGCAAAATGGTATGTTTCAGTTTACCATGCACACATCTCATGTGTTCCTCAGTGAGAGTGACCTCCACAGGTTTCTCTCTGACGATGGAGTACGATGAGGCCTCTGGTTCCTTTCTTCCACTCTCCACCAGACCACCCATCTGACTGGACTGGTAGTCTCCTGAGTAACCATTCAACCGGTTGTCTGCAGGGACGACAAAGGTCTAGTAAGTGAATATTGTGAGATCATTATAGTATAGTTTATATAATGAGATGCATAGTCAGTCATTGAAACATATTAGCCCAGTGCCAACACAAGCGTTCCAATTTTGCCAACAGTGGGTATATTACATAAGAATTCTGTTTTCCAGCAAAAAAATAGGGACTTGAGTGTACCCTCTCAGTTTTTTTGATCATATCAACAGCCCTTTAGAACACTGAGTCTTCAGTTTGTCAGATACACCTTCCATGGGATCATCTCACCTCTTTCAGACCCACCGAGCCGCTCGTCATCTGACAGTGGGCTGCTCAGACCCGGGTCCACTCCCCTCCTCTGGCGGTTGGAATACAAACTATACTGACGCCAACTCCTCACCCTCCTGTGCCCCAGGGTGCCCACCCACTGTGCCCGGTGACGCCAGGTCTTCCAATGCTGGGTGAGACGGAGCCGTAGACCTTCATGAGAGTGGAGCTTCCTCCAGCGCCTCAGCCTGCGCTGCCTGAGCCCGTTGAGCCTGGACTGGATAGGGACACTGGGAAAGTCGATGGCTTCAGGTTCGGCCTGGTTGTTGTCATGATCATCCAGTGGTGATTGCAGCTGGTGATGATGATGATGATTCTGCTCTTGTAGGGATGTGGTGGGGACCATGTGTGGGACCTCCCATACGACCTCAGCCTCCTCTCCTTCCTCTTCAGCCGTCTGTCCTTCCTCCTCATCATCATCATCCCAGCCCTCATCTTCAAAATCTTCCTCATCATTTTCCCCCTCCATCTCCTCGGCCTCCCAGGCTACCCTTTCATTCTGGCCCAGCTTTAGGGGCATGGGGCTGGGAATCTGGTGGGTTGAGGTGGGGTCCATCTCCAGGTGACCCCCGGAGATTGCTATACCACCACCTCCATCCCCACTGTCCTCCTGGCCCACAGCTAGGCCCAGCTGCCCCTGCCAACAGTTCTGTGCTAGGCTGCTACCACTGTCCCTCATGGTCCACGGGCACCCCACGACCTGCGCCAGCTCGTCGCCTGGGGAATGAGTAAGGTGGAGAAATTAGAAACAAATGTCACATCCAATGTTTTTCAGTAGGTAGGACACTACAATAATAAGCAAATATACAACATGCAAAGCAAGTGCATAGAATTCTGCAAGCATGACTGTAACCACATTTGTTTCTGCAACTCATTAGGTCATAAAACTAGTACATTACTTTCCGGTTAGCCCAATTCTTGTAAGCAGCTCAACGCTTCTAAATTTCAACATAGCGTGCATTGATGCATTTACATCCTGTGCCTTGCGAACGCCTTTCATTTTGGTAGTTATTAATTGTAACATTCAGCTGCAAGCTAGCAGGCTGCACTTTATATAAGAAACCTTTGAACTGGAAACAAAAGATAATTATTGACGATGCAGAAAAGTGAATGATATGTCATAATGTATTCAATGTTGCTCTCAGGCGCTGGCAAGGTTGCTAGTTAACTATGCAGTTGATAGCTGTCGTTTGCAGCTAACGTTAGCAGCTGATAACTAGCTAACGTTAATGGGATAGCGGTGAAACATGTTCAGCTTGCTTCGACAGGACCGACGTTTAACTAAATTTAAACTATCAAAAAAAAAAAAAAAAAAACAACACAGCCTAAACATTTTACAGTTTGGCATGCACATTGTATAAGCAATGCATTAGTAACCAATTAAGCGAAAAACGATGCTAGCTACTTAGCAAGGATATAGCTAGCTAGCTACTTCGCAAGCTAACATGAGCTAAATAGCAACATAAACTGCCGGTCGCCTATCGTTTTTGTCTCAAGTAAAATGCAACCCCGCACTCACCGTTAAACTGCAGTTTAGTGCAAATGTACTTCTTTAATACAGTTAAACGTTTGCGTAGTGTTTAAAATAATTTTTGGGACCAAAACAGACGCGACTTTTCTGTTAAACCTCATTCAATGAAGCAGACACTGATGTAGTAAAGAAATCGTCACCACCACTCCCCCCCAGCTAACATTGATCGCTTTCCGGACTTCCGGTTTCAAGAAAATAACATCGCTTTTAACAGAAAGGGATGGCAGTAATACATTTTATTTTTTTTAATGATTTTTATTTTCATTTCCCGTTCAAATACAACTATTGAAATAAATGTTTGATAGTCTATAAGAGGTGCAAAGAAAGAAACAGTGAGGCAAGGCGAATTTATGCTAAAAACCCTCTCGACTGACAACACACCGTCGCAAACCCGTCGCACTGCATCGCGTCATTTATGACCTATCTTAAGCGGTGCAGGGTAAGGTGCAGGTAAGAGTAGCACATTTTCGGCATTTTCTAAGATTTTGCTTCTCACGAAGTTAGAAAAAAATGTGTTATATAAGCTATGGATGTGCTGCATAATAGAACATAGACATTATACGCAGTGGAAGCCGTGAAATTATGACACGCGGTGAGTTCTCATGCAGAACAGAGCTGTGTTTGGTCTATTATGAAAGTTTTTTGTTTATTTGCCTGTTGGTGTCAACAAAATGACACGTTGATGTAGTCTAGGTGATTGTGACAATTAATATTATGAGGGTGACAGCTATTTGCTGGTAGTGCAAGTCTACGTGATGTCATGCATGGTTTTGTCAGAAATTGACCCTTGCTCTACATAGCTGATTGTCTGGAAGGGACTTTTGAACTACACAACACGTGTCCTCCACTGCCATTGCGTGCTCTCTCTCTCTCTGCAGGTTCTTAATAATGTTATCCAGCTAGCTAAGCATCTTGTTCTTTTTATTAAAGTGCCTTACATAATATAATGAGTGTCCACAGCTACACCAAGGCTAAGTACGACCGGAGTGACAAGATGGAGATGGGTCTGCCTGACTTCCCTAGTGGACCTCTGGACATATACAGGAAGAAAGCATCCTTCAACTGGAAAGAGATGGTCATGTTCCTTGAGGGAGAGGACATGCTAGCATTTAAGGTAGGCTTTGTAATGAGCATTAAGGGTAGGCCATGTCAGAGCCTTCTATTTGCAAATAGAAAGCTCTGGGCTATGTAAAGAAAATCTGACAAAGGAAACTGACTGTTTGACCTATTCTTAGAGGAATATCTTACACAAGTCACTTTATAATATTTTCTCCCACAATTCCACAGCAACACGTGTTCCGGATGTTGGAGAATGACCCTATCTTCGCCCGGCAGTCCGGCGAGGACATGTCAACGGAGAGGATGCGTGAGGTCACTTTCAGACGGTGTAAACAGCTGTTCCGGTATGACTTCTTGACACGCGATGACATCATGGCGAACCCGTGGAGGACGGTAGTGCTCAATGACTGTCTGGGCATGTACGATTGGTCATTGGGCGCCAAGTACTTCCTCAACAAAGGGGTGAGTTTATATGGATGGATGGAGGGAGAGAGAGTTAGATAGATAGTGCTCAAGAACTGTCTGGACATGTACATCTGGTCACAGGGGGTTAAGTTCTCCCTCAACAAAGGGATGAGGGTTGTCAGTAGTTACGACCCTAAGTTTTGGTGTTTTATTAGGATCCCCCATTAGCTGCTGCAAAAGCAGCAGCTACTCTTCTTGGGGTCCACACAAAACATGAAAAATGTCTATTAATGTTCTGTATTATGTCAAGAACAGCTCAAGGACAGAACTACATCATTTTTTTAAGGCACACGTAGCCTACATATCAATACACACAAACTATCTAGGTCAAATTGGGAGAGACGTTGCGCCGTGAGGTGCTGCTTTACTTGTTTTTAAAAAAACAGGTTTGCTGTTCATTTGAGCAATATGGAGTGGAGTTCCATGCATTAATGGCTGTATATAATATAATACTGAATTTGTACTGGATTTGGGGACTATGAAAGTGAGTTAACCCGCTCACTTTGATGACCTCCCATACAAGTCTATCTATTGCCTCTAAGCCTTGACCTTTAGTCATATGCATGTTGTTGAACCTCTGTACAGTATGACATTATGCATGTATCTTCTCAAGAGTAATGATATGAGAGGTTACAGTATAATCACATTCATGCTCTGTTTCAGATGTTTGGTGCGACTGTGGCCAACTCCGGATCCCAGAGACACAGCCAGTTTGTGCAGGATACAGAGGACATGATGGTAAACAAACAATCATCAGCATTCACATGAATTGATATCTCCCTTTCAAATGTATTGGATTCAATGTAAACACATCTTAAAAGTGATTTCATTGTTCTTTATAGTGGCAGGTTATTGCCTTTCAGTGTGTTATGTAAATATGCTCTTTGACCTCTATGCTGCTAGCTATGCATAGACTCTCACTAGAATGCTGTAACTAAAATACTACTTCTTACACAAATTGTTATTTAATAGCATTTTTTAATTATACAACAGACAATTTCTCTATTTCAAAAAACATGTATCCCAGTCACACAAAGCTGTTGAAATACAATGTCCTATACTGTACCTGTTGTTGTTTGACTGTCCACAGACGTTTGGATGCTTTGCATTGACAGAGCTGAGCCATGGCAGCAATACCAGAGCTATGAGGACCACAGCCAAGTATGATCCCAGCACACAGGTGGGTGGGACACAGTTCACCGCAAGGCCTCTGACTCCATTAGAACCGTATTCTATACGGAATATTGAATTATTTCATCTGTAGATTTTGAATGTGTCAGTCTCCTTTTTTATTTTAATGCCTTTTGTTTGTATCTTGCAATTCAGCTTTTAGCTGTGTATGTATACACAATCAAATAAGCCTATATATATATATATATATATATATATAAAATATGATCGTTAGTCTGTACTAAGAATACACTATACTCAAGTGAACTCTCTCTTTCAGGAGTTTGTGATCCATTCCCCTGATTTTGAGGCGGCCAAGTTCTGGGTGGGGAACCTGGGGAAGACGGCTACACACGCTGTGGTGTTCGCCCAGCTCTACACCCCCGACGGAGCCTGTCACGGCCTGCACTCCTTCATAGTTCAGGTACAGGGAGCTTATTTAAATGAACCGTTTGCATACATGTACTACTTTGTGTCCTCAGAGTTAGCAATCCTTTATGATTTTCCAAAAACAAATCTTACATTTTAAAACTAAAACATGCTTCTTCTATCTTTGCTGGTGAAACTGTGATATTGTAACCTAAAAGAATGTGTTTGACAGGTCAGGGATCCCAAGACTCTGCTGGCGATGCCAGGAGTAATTGTTGGAGATATGGGCAAGAAGCTCGGCCAGAACGGACTGGACAATGGGTAAGTTCAATACCATATGTTTTATTGCCAATTTAAACGATGCATTTCTCCTCATCACACCACTGCATTCTATGGCATTCAGTCAAAATGAGCACCAGTAAATAATATTACTAAAGAGAGAGTAATATTCATTGTGAACTTTGGTGGGGACACTTCGCAAGACCACCAGAGGGCAGTTGAATCCTACTTTTAAATTACTCTAGAACTTCCACAATGTCCTATGGAACAGACGTTTCAACCATGAGAATGTTCTTTTTAATGAATGTTTTCATATTCTCTTCCAGGGTGTGCAGGATTTCTACAGTACCCGTGCTTAGAACTGGGCTGTACTCTATACATCACCACACTAACTATGATTTGAAATGTATTCCTAAGATAGACCTGCACAATAGTCTGTGCCTTTTGTTTCCCGTACCAGGTTTGCGGTGTTTCACAATGTCCGAATCCCTCGGGAGAATATGCTGAATAAGACCGGTGATGTCACCCCTGAAGGACACTACGTCACACCTTTTAAGGTGAGGAAACACACACACACACATTAATAGCTTTTGTTCCTCTCTGGGAAAAAATATATAAGAAAGGAAGTAGAAATCGCATTTTTTACAACAAACTACGAGTATGACTATGATCAAATATATATATATTCTGTTCTTCTCTGGCTCAGAGAAAAATAGTTTGGCGTTGTAAAGTTCTAGCCTGGATTCCAACTCCAACCTTCTAAATAACTTGGCCAGACTCTACTCAGTCGTGACAGTGATGGGATGTCAAATGAAAACGTATATACAAACATTCCGGTTCGTAGTCTTCAGACAGCCACGCCTGATCTCACAGTAAGACTCTTTAATCTGTTTTTGTTCCAAACAAACATGGATGGGTTTGACGCGACACATGTGAACGCACACACACAAACATGGATGGTTTAGACAAACATGTCAAAAGAAAATACCAGGGCTCTCTGGGTTCTCTTGAATGATGGGAATTGGTCTGAGGAGGCTTCTGAGGACACAACTTGGTCTGAGGGGGCTTCTGAGGACACAACTTGGTCTGAGGAGGCTTTTGAGGACACAACTTGGTCTGAGGAGGCTTTTGAGGACACAACTTGGTCTGAGGAAACAAATGATGACTGGGGGAGGAGGTAGGCCTTAATTGTTCTGTGGTTCGTTGCAGTTTCAAGTTTTATTAGTCATATCTATGGGATACGCATGGTTCACATTGTTCAACGGAATGCTTACTTGCATGTTCCTTCTCGACAATGCAACAACACATAATAAAAGATAAGAATACAAACTTAAAGTAAACGGCTCAGTAGTATAGAATAAGCATTTAAGTATAATACAGGAGTTAGGATTGGATCCCCAGCAAGGCCCTGCATGCTGGTCAAAATTGGTACCTTTTTACTGCTGGTTTAATTGGTAATTCTGAGCTGAAAGGAAGAAGGCGTGAGAAAGAAAGGGTGAGGGAAGGGTTGGAAAATGCTTCTGTACACATGAGAAATGTAAGGGGAGTTAATCATTTGATTTAGTATTTGAGTGGGATTTCCCTCCAGAATCAGATTTTAAGTGAATACTTACTTAGTTTTACACTCTTGCATAAGCCCTATTTTTCAAAATGTATTTAAGGGCTCCCAGAAATAAACTATGAAACTATAGAAAAACTGAATGTTAATATTCTAAAACTCAACATTAATCCCTCCCTCCCTCCTCTCTCTGGCCCCCAGGACCCTAACAAGCGTTTCGGAGCTTCCCTGGGTGCCCTGTCGGGGGGCAGAGTCTCCATCTCCAGAATGGCTGTGGTCAACCTGAAGCTAGCCATGACTGTAGCTATCCGTTTTTCTGCCACCCGACACCAGTTTGGACCTAAAGACGACCAGGAGATTCCTGTCATAGAGTACCAGCTCCAGGTAATGTACAGTTATGGACCTTTCAGTTGGTTAGGTTAGGTTGGTGGACAAATAAAATAAAATTTGATTTGTCACATACACATGGTTAGCAGATGTTAATGCGAGTGTAGCGAAATGCTTGTGCTTCTAGTTCCGACAATGCAGTAATAACCAACAAGTAATCTAGCTAACAATTCCAAAACTACTACCTTATACACACAAGTGTAAGGGGATAAAGAATATGTACATAAAGATATACGAGTGAGTGATGGTACAGAGCGGCATAGGCAAGATACAGTAGATGGTATTGAGTGCAGTATATACATATGAGATGAGTATGTAAACAAAGTGGCATAGTTAAAGTGGCTAGTGATACATGTATTACATAAAGATGCAGTAGATGATATAGAGTACAGTATATACATATATATGAGATGAATAATGTAGGGTATGTAAACATTATATTAGGTAGCATTGTTTAAAGTGGCTAGTGATATATTTTACATCATTTCCCATCAATTCCCATTATTAAAGTGGCTGGAGTTGAGTCAGTGTGTTGGCAGCAGCCACTCAATGATAGTGGTGGCTGTTTAACAGTCTGATGGCCTTGAGATAGAAGCTGTTTTTCAGCCTCTCGGTCCCAGCTTTGATGCACCTGTACTGACCTCGCCTTCTGGATGATAGTGGGGTGAACAGGCAGTGGCTCGGGTGGTTGTTGTCCTTGATGATCTTTATGGCCTTCCTGTGACATCGGGTGGTGTAGGTGTCCTGGAGGGCAGGTAGTTTGCCCCCGGTGATGCGTTGTGCAGACCTCACTACCCTCTGGAGAGCCTTACGGTTGTGGGCGGAGCAGTTGCCGTACCAGGCGGTGATACAGCCCGACAGGATGCTCTCGATTGTGCATCTGTAGAAGTTTGTGAGTGCTTTTGGTGACAAGCTGAATTTCTTCAGCCTCCTGAGGTTGAAGAGGCGCTGCTGCGCCTTCTTCACGATGCTGTCTGTGTGGGTGGACCAGTTCAGTTTGTCTGTGATGTGTACGCCGAGGAACTTAAAACTTACTACCCTCTCCACTACTGTTCCATCAATGTGGATAGGGGGGTGTTCCCTCTGCTGTTTCCTTAAGTCCACAATCATCTCCTTAGTTTTGTTGACGTTGAGTGTGAGGTTATTTTCCTGACACCACACTCCGAGGGCCCTCACCTCCTCCCTGTAGGCCGTCTCGTCGTTGTTGGTAATCAAGCCTACCACTGTTGTGCAAACTTGATGATTGAGTTGGAGGCGTGCGTGGCCACGCAGTCGTGGGTGAACAGGGAGTACAGGAGAGGGCTCAGAACGCACCCTTGTGGGGCCCCAGTGTTGAGGATCAGCGGGGTGGAGATGTTGTTGCCTACCCTCACCACCTGGGGGCGGCCCGTCAGGAAGTCCAGTACCCAGTTGCACAGGGCGGGGTCGAGACCCAGGGTCTCGAGCTTGATGACGAGCTTGGAGGGTACTATGGTGTTGAATGCCGAGCTGTAGTCAATGAACAGCCTTCTCACATAGGTATTCCTCTTGTCCAGATGGGTTAGGGCAGTGTGGTTGAGATTGCATCGTCTGTGGACCTATTTGGGCGGTAAGCAAATTGGAGTGGGTCTAGGGTGTCAGGTAGGGTGGAGGTGATATGGTCCTTGACTAGTCTCTCAAAGCACTTCACGATGACAGAAGTGAGTGCTACGGGGCGGTAGTCGTTTAGCTCAGTTACCTTAGCTTTCTTGGGAACAGGAACAATGGTGGCCCTCTTGAAGCATGTGGGAACAACAGACTGGGATAGGGATTGATTGAATATGTCTGTAAACACACCAGCCAGCTGGTCTGCGCATGCTCTGAGGGCGTGGCTGGGGATGCCGTCTGGGCCTGCAGCCTTGCGAGGGTTGACACGTTTAAATGTTTTCCTCACGTCGGCTGCAGTGAAGGAGAGTCCGCATGTTTTAGTTGCGGGCTGTGTCAGTGGCACTGTATTGTCCTCAAAGCGGGCAAAAAAGTTATTTAGTCTGCCTGGGAGCAAGACATCCTGGTCCGTGACGGGGCTGGTTTTCTTTTTGTAATCCGTGATTGACTGTAGATCTGTGATTGACCTTGCGGAGGGAATAGTTATAGAGCGGGGCAGGGCCTTATATGCGTCGCGGAAGTTAGAATAGCAATGATCCAAGGTTTTTCCAGCCCTGGTTGAGCAATCGATATGCTGATAAAATTTAGGGAGTCTTGTTTTCAGATTAGCCTTGTTAAAATCCCCAGCTACAATGAATGCAGCCTCCGGATATATGGATTCCAGTTTGCAAAGAGTCAAATAAAGTTCGTTCAGAGCCATCGATGTGTCTGCTTGGGGGGGAATATATACGGCTGTGATTATAATCGAAGAGAATTCCCTTGGTAATGCGGTCGACATTTGATTGTGAGGAATTCTAAATCAGGTGAACAGAAGGACTTGAGTTCCTGTATGTTGTTGTGGCCACACCACGTCACGTTAACCATGAAGCATACCCCTCTTCTTACCAGAAAGATGTTTGTTTCTGTCGGCGCGATGCGTGGAGAAACCAGCTGGCTGCACCGACTCCGATAGCGTCTCTCCAGTGAGCCATGTTTCCGTGAAGCAAAGAACGTTAGTCTCTGATGTCCCTCTGGAATGCTACCCTTGCTCGGATTTCATCAACCTTGTTGTCAAGAGACTGGACATTGGTGAGACGAATGCTAGGGAGTGGTGCACGATGTGCCCGTCTCCGGAGTCTGACCAGAAGACCACTCCGTTTCCCCCTTTTACGAAGTAGTTTTTTTGGGTCGCCGGCTGGGATCCATTCCGTTGTCCTGGGTGAAAGGCAGAACACAGGATCCGCTTCGCGAAAGTCATATTCTTGGTCGTACTGATGGTGAGTTGACGCTGCTCTTATGTTCAGTAGTTCTTCTCGACTGTATGTAATGAAACCTAAGATGACCTGGGGTACCAATGTAAAAAATAACACGTAAAAAAACAAAAAACTGCATAGTTTCCTAGGAACGCGAAGCGAGGTGGCCATCTCTGTCGGCGCCGGAAGTATCTCTTTGATTTGATTTGTTGGTGGACATAGGTATAAGCCAGGAGTTTCCCCCCATTTTTCCAGAGACATTCCTGAGGATATGTGTCCCTAATAATCATTCCATTGAAGGTTAAATACGTTTTCTGTGGACCCCAGTGGGGTATGCTACAAAGCAGGATCAATGAGTTAGCCAGCTAATTTGCCTAAATATCCAGAAATAACTTTTTTTAGAAAGATTTACTCAACAACTAAAAATACATGCGTTTAGCTTTCTTAATAAATCAGAAAATCTAAAGTTATTTTGTTTTTTAAAGGTACCCTGTTGTAGGCAGTTAGCCTTGTGGTTAAGAGCATTGGGCCAGTAACGGAAAGGTCGCTGGTTCGAATCCTCCAGTCAACAAGGTGGAAAAATCTGCCGTTCTTGAGCAAAGCAATTAACACCCAACAATAACTGCTCCCCGGGCGCCAATGACGTTGATTAAGGCAGCACTCCACACCTCTCTTATTCAGATGTGTTGGGTTAAATGCGGAAGGCACATTTCGGTTGAATGTATTCAATTGTGCAACTGACTCGGTATCCCTTTGTCTGGTTGCAGCAATGGCGTCTGATCCCTTACCTGGCGGCCGTGTACGCTCTGGACTACTTCTCTAAATCCATCTTCGGGAACTTTGTGGAGTTCCAGATCGGTATGATGATGAAGGACAATAGCGACAGACAGGTAAGGAAGGGAAGGAGGTGGGGACCGAGATGGTGAGAGAGACCAAAGAAGAAATGGGGAGAGCGAAAAAGACACACAAACACCCATAGTTAGTTCTGTGCGGTATGTGTTTTAACTAGGCGGAGCTGGGCAGAGAGATCCATGCCATCTCCTGCTCCAGTAAGCCCCTGGGGTCCTGGACGGCTCAGAGGGGTATCCAAGAGTGCCGTGAGGCCTGCGGAGGACACGGATACCTGGCCAGTAAGTCACACACATAATAATAATAATAATAATAATAATAATAATAATAATAATAAAACCCAGCCTCAACCTTAACTTCATGTCCACATCCTAGTTCAACCCTAACCCCAGCCTCAACCTTAACCCTAACTTCATGTCCACATCCTAGTTCAACCCTAACCCCAGCCTCAACCCTAACCCTAACTTCATGTCCACATCCTAGTTCAACCCTAACCCCAGCCTCAACCCTAACTTCATGTCCACATCCAAATTCAACCCTAACCCCAGCCTCAACCCTAACCCTAACTTCATGTCCACATCCTAGTTCAACCCTTGCCTCAACCACAACCCTAACCCTAATCCACATCAAATCTGTCTCCTAATAATGATGCTGCATGTTGACTCCCTTGTAGTGAATCGTCTGGGGAGTATCAGGGATGACAACGACCCTAACTGTACATATGAGGGAGACAACAACGTGCTCCTGCAGCAGACCAGCAACTACCTCCTCAGCCAACTACACGCCAAACAACAAGGTTAGTGTTAACACCAGGAACACTTTGTTTCATGGCCTGCTTCTAAATGCTTTATAAACCATTATGGAACTGCTTTGTATATCATTACATATCAGTTTCAGAGTAACTGTGAAATCCTAAAGACACTGGGCACATTATTTGTGTGCCATTGAAATATTTCGATTTTACGCATGAGATTGTAATGTTAACTGTTTGTCTCACTGTTTTATGTGCTGGTTTTGTTGCTGTTTTTGTAGATGGAGTGAGGATTGTGTCGCCATAAGCTGCTTATAAATGTCTTATAAACTATTATTTGTTCGTTGTAGATGGAGTGAGGATTGAGTCTCCACTAGAGTCTGTCAACTTCCTGGAAGACTTTGACAGCATTCTGGGGACCAGGTTCACGGCAACGTCGGTGGAGGAGTGCATGGACTCTGCAGGTAACAACACACACACACACTTGTCTCTACAGCTAAAACACACACAACTCTCTCTAGTCACTACACTGCTCCGTGCAGAAATTGCGCATGGCCAGTCAGTTATGTAAGATGCCCAGTGTTGTAATACTACTGGAAAGCTATTTGTCATGATGCCAGAGGTAACACCCACTCTCCAGTTGTCACATCTGGTAGAAGGCAAGCGAAGCCATACTGACCCTCTGAAGGACCACATTCCCCCGCCAGTGCAAGCTGCCCCTGGAAGTGCCTGTTTAAAGTCGTCACAAAATCCCCATCTTTTCTATTGTAATATAGCTCAACCATAGCTTTAATTATAGAGGGCTGGAACAAAATTATCTAAATTCAAAAAAGCAATCTAAACCAACGCAAATAGAACGTGTTGAATCAAACACCGATACGTGCACACACACCGGCTTCAGCTGTGTTTTGCATGCTGCTGTGTGACTGAATGAATGCCCTTCAGAGGTAAAAGCCATCCAGACAGCCTCAGTCTAAGAGGGGGAACAGATAATGTGAACATTGGTTAAAGCCTCTTTCCTCATATGGCACACACATACATATATACACAAACACACACATCTGCAAAACATCTGGTCCATTTATTCACATATACCACAGAGGGTGCCGCTGGTCTACGAGCGACCGAGGTCTACTCTGCCAGCTAATTGGCTGAATTGGAACGAGAAAGGGGGAAAATAAAGGCGGCCATTTTGTGTACCGGATTGGGTCGCTGTCTGTCACCATCGTACTGTTTGTGTTGCCACAGTGAAGGCCAAGCAAATGCGTCTGTCTCATAAGGAGTAGGTGGAGTAACGTTCAAGACACGTGCTTCAGTTGCGTCCAACACTGTGTTAACTGGGTTGGTTGTTAACGCATGCTGGTGACTTACTGTCATTGTTATAGAGATGGTCATCTCGTCCTGTTATGATGGGATGCACGACCTGTGCCGTTCGAATGCAGTCGCCCGACAACGGCACCACCACAGTGCTCCCTAAAGGAGTATCTCATTCTCATCACGTTGATGACCAACTTTTGTTCTTATTTTCTCGCCACCTTTTTGATATTTTTTACTCCTTCAAAAGTGAATTATGTTAAACTTGAAAAATGAAGGTTCCTGTAAACTAACATCATCTGAAAACTAAATCTTAAACTCTAAAGCTCCCCAATTAGGGCTGACCCCATTTAGTCGACTGGTTGATTGTAGGCTGTTGGTTAACCAACATTTCTGTAGTCGAGCAGAAACAAAGAAAAATGTAATGTGGTGTACAAGATGACACCTGTCTGATTCGTGCTGAGTGGACTGATCCATTGTGGAGGGCGTGGGGATGGCAGTCCATCAATCTATGACGTGCCACTGAAATTGTTCTTATGTAATATAACCATATACAATGGTGCAACACTACTAAAAATAATATTTAAAACAAATGTGCTTTCTCCCTCCTTGGGTAGTGGTCGCTGTCCACGGTTCTGAAACACTGCGCTGTTGAATTGCCGTCTTTTTCTAGACCATGTTGCTATGTGAAAACAGCCCTTGCCTTATTGTCTGAGAAAAGTGACGAGAGAGGAAACTTAATTAGGTCTATAATCAACAGCCTAACTGTTTAATGTGCCTGGCTTTATAAATCATCCATATACATCTACAGAAATAAGGCAGATTCTGCTTCTGTTGCCTGTTTTTTTTGAGTGTTTGTTCATTAGCCTAGTGATCCCGTTAGCACCAAACCTCATGCAACAACATGTCAAGTAAACCCTTTAACACATTCGGCTGTTTTCAACCTGTGCTTTGCTGTAATAAAGTCTGTACCCTTTAAAAAAATTATTATAATAATAACAGCCTCTCTGGTAATTTATAGAATTTATGTAGTGCTTACACTGTTCCAAATAGTAACACTTTTTCTTGATCTCCCTTGTTATTATTACAATTATTATGATCGTCGTTATAATAATAGGTCATGTCATTATCATTAGTAGGCTTAGTATAGCAGCCTTGTATAACCACCATTGAGCTATAGGCCTTAGAGCACATCCTGTTTCATCTTCATACCGTAATTTACTTAGGCCTATATTTCAATACTTCTATAGGCTACTGTATCAATCAATCAATCATTCCTTCGTTCATGTCATCACACAGCACAGGAGTCACTCATGATTTGAAATGCAGTCAGGCATTTTAGTTTTAAAATAAAGTGAGCCTTGAATAATTGGCTTAAACAATAAATAAACTGCTGCATTTCCGGAAATTGCATTCAAGAATGAAATTAACTGTTTTTAGCCTTTGCTGTAATAAAGGGTTAACAAAAAATACCATTTACAACAGACTCTCTGGTGTGCTCATACTTTATTTTGTGTTGTTTACATTGTTCCAAATGGTCAGAGAAATTATATTGTAATCTATACAGCACCCGTTTGGCATACATAATATGCACACAGCGCTTGCTCCTTAACTTATTTTTCTTGATCTCCAGTATTTTCCACAACTAGTCACATTTATTCCACACATCTGACTTTATTTTTTACATCCTGAGCAGTTTATTGATGTGATCATGATATGCTATAGGCACGGTCTGCCCGCTCTTTAGGCAGGATTAGGCGGCCGCCTATTGCAGAAAATTAATTAGGACGGCATTTTCTGAGCTAAACTGACCAAAACGCACCAACAACACATAAAACCTCACATAATTCTGCCCAAAAACCAATGGCAATTTCTCTCATCCCGGGGCATATGGGTTTTTTAGGTGAGCGCTGATGTCGCCCTTTGATAAGCAGTGCCCACTTTGTGAAAGGCAGGGGCCAAAAATATTTTTCTAGTCCATTCTCAGCGCTCCAGGGTGCTGTTCGACAAAAGCAACTCTGCAGCGCTCCACCGATGTTCAGTCCAAAAAAAACAACTCCTATAAATCATGTAGCAGATAGCATATGTGGCCTTTCTGTAACCTACAGGCCGGAGATAAAATGTGTGACAATGTAATGAGACCGGACACTTTTTACATCATGCAGGTTTCTCCGATCAAATAGCCTAACCTAAATGGCGCTCAATCAAATAAAAAATGAGCTGTCATGTTATCAAAGCAACATATCCTAAAACAGGACAGACAGGTCAAAGGTCAAAGTAGTCTGGACAATATGGAATGGACAATCACAATTGTTGTCCAGGAGTTTCAACCCATTGTCGTGATCATTGGTTTCAAGTTTGTATCCGCCGATTTATTGACAAGATGATCATAGTGAAAAATAAAATATTTCAGCATTTCCCGCTGTATAAACACATTGCAAATAGTCTCGCGATAACTCCTGATAATGTTGGCCAGCTGATATTCAAAGTTTAAATAGCAAAATTGATACGTCACAGGAATCAGGACTAATAAAGCCAATGCAATCGCCTGTTTTACAAACGGTGGGCCGACCACATGGATGGGCATTCATAAAATTCCATTGCAGGCCGACGTGGTAGGCTACACCCTAGTACGCACGAGCCGGTAGTTTTTTTTGTGTGTTTTACAAATGGTAGGCTTACCACATATCATGGACCGATGCCTTTTGGACGTCTTTTTTCGGTGCAGTTCCGGACTGGCCTTGATTTCCACAACCGCAGACGATGGTTTTTGGTCTGGTTCATACCAAATCTGAACCAATCGTAGACGTTTATGTTTGGATCAGATTTGGTTCGGTCTAGACCAGCCTTGATTTGGTCCAAACATAGACTTCTATAAATGACTTATTTTCAACTTTCATTCAGAACCAAAAAATGAGCCTGATTTCAACATCAGGAAAATACACGTTTTTCCAAATATGCCTGTGAGTGCCCTGGAAAATATATATTTGAACCCTTTAACGCATACGATCACATATATTTGTGATCCTTGTTGAGTGGTCCTTGCAGCAACGGTACGTTACATATTGATTTTTTTATTCCCCATTTCTTATTCAAAATACAAATCAACAATTTACATTGTCACATCATATAAAACAGAACACAGCTATTAACAAGAAAATACTAAAACATTTAATTTAAAAAAAATATATAATTTAAATTCTAGTGCAATTATATTTGTGATGAACAGTAGCAACAGAAGTATGACGCAACAAACGTGTCTAAACAGCATTGGCTGAAAAGCATCTAAACAATGTTTTGTACTGATGGTAAATAAAGGACTTCACAACTGTATCCCTACATTTCACCTTTTATTGTAAAAGATAAATGCGAACTTCATCATCCAAACATCACACAGAATACATCCACAGCCAAACTCATTCCACAAACCTGTCTAAATAACAAAACAAAAAAAACATAAGTTAGTGAACAAACAGCTAGACTGTTTACAATGTACCCCATCTCTGGTGAGCACTAGGGAGAAATTTAAAATTGTTTAGAAAAGAGATACGTGTCAACTAAGCTAACAGCAGCTAAATTCTTTATGGTGTCAGGCATGTTCGTTTATGTGTGACGAGCAAAAACTCCCTAATCCCAGAATGCCATTCACTATAAGACGCAAATAAACAAAGTCAAACATGGCTGCGTCCATTGCCTGAAATTTTAACTTAGTTTGGCCAATTTTCGGCATATTACAACTCTTCGATGTACGAGTTAGTGTATACAAGAACCGGAGCACATGACATGACAAGTCGTTTACCGTTTTTTGACAAATTACAAAGCAAATAAAAGAATCGACCCAAATTCCAACTGTAGCACGAACACTAAACAGGGATGAAACCATTTCAGGGGTGTTTGTGTGGGGGTTCATTTCATTTGTGAGGGGGTTTCAAGTCCATGGGGGGTAGAAATGGGGGAAGTTATCGTGGGGGTATATGATGCAGGAAATATTACTATGATGGGTTATTTATCAATACATGGGAGGCAAACACAGGAGAAGTTTATATGCTGAATAAAAATAAACCCCCTGGAAAGGGCGGTCTGGCCTGGCGATCTTGAGGTACCATAGTTACAATGTAAATGCCGTGTTCAAAACAACTGGGAAATCTGGGGGGGGGGGGGGGGGGGGACTAGATCCGACTGGTAAAAATCGTTCTGAACGGTTATTCAACTCGGAATTCCAACTCGGGCTATCAGTGTGGCCCAATCACCTGGACATGTGAAGATACAGTATTTCAACACCTAGAATAAAAACCACCAGGCTTCTGTCATAACAGTCAATCTAATTGGATAAAATTAAGAATTAGAAGGGACAGTTTGGAGAAAAAACTTAGCCCGTCTGAATTGTACTGGAATAATGGACATTCTGGAGTAAAAATTACATAACCAACGTTCTCTAGTAATACTAGTCCCATGCGAATAGGTCTTTGGGCACATGCATGCAATACATACATGTGTCACCTAAAGAGTGCAAGGATTGAAGGAATAGGGAATGTTTTTCCTAAACAAATAAGGCATTTCGGTAATAGAACTTTTCAGTCCGAAATAGTTGGAATTATATTGCAGCTTCAGCAACACGGACAGCACGATAAACACTGTGGATATTCTGTGGTGTTCGCTGCAGCAGGGAGGAGAGAGTGACCGGGTTGCTAGGCACAGTCACTCTGCTGTCTGTTTAAAAAATAATAACACAGCGCAGCAAGTCTGAGCCCGGCAGGCACGATCAAATCAAATTGCTGGTCGGACTCCCTCTAGTCATTTGTGTGTCTTAATTATTTAATCAAACAGTGTGCTTAAAGCATCAGACAAGCTCAGTGAATATAGTTGATTTGATTAAAAACACATCTGCTGTGTCAATATATGGAAAATACAGGTTTAATCGATTGGTCGACAAAGATTTTTTTTTTCTTTCTGGGACAGCCCTATCCCCAATATTCTCCTGTTATAATTATTTCCTTCTCTGACCCTTCAATGTTCTCAATGTCTCTGGTTAGTGTGTGTGTTCCTGCGTCTCCAAACCTTACAACCATAAAGCTTCTCATATCCTCCTAATAATCATTCCAGGATCATGTGTTTGTTGTTATTCATCATCATGTTACACACTCCTCTGCATTCCTTGGCCCTAGAAGCTGTAAAAACAACTGTCTCACACACACACACACACACACACATACCTGCGCTCGCTCAACCCCCACTCCTTATAAAGCTAGCCCAATAAAACAGTGTTATCATGGTCAGAAGGATTCAGGTTAGTCCCTCACTACCTCTTCTATGTGATCTGACTTTTTGATTTCTAACAGACTATGACAGGGTTGTCCAAGAGCTGTTCCATGACTTGCTAGAAGATTAAGTGTATTATGGTGGAGAAAAAAAGTTGAATTGATACTGTATGCATTGGAAATCTTTCTTGATACTCTTCCATAAGTTCATATTTGAAGTATTACCTGATAATCTCTGAAGTCAAACTCGTTTCCTTTTTAATACGCTCATATTGTAAATATTCCCTGATGAAATCTGTGTTTTTAACACTAGAAAGCTTACTCATTTAATATTGTATATAAAATAACGGAATAAACAATATTAGCGGTTGACATCTGTGTTTTTATGATCTGAAGCCTAACATATTTCCTTGTCTCTCTTTCCACCTCAGTGCCATTGGCAGCGTATAAATGGCTGGTGTGTTTCCTACTGAGAGAGAGCGAGAGGAGAGTGGCTAAGGAAAAGGCTTCTGGCAAGGCTGACTTTGAGGCCCGCAACAACAGCCAGGTAAATAGTACACATACACACACACACACACACACACACACACAAGCAACGCATGCACACACACACACAGACACACAACAGGAGGGGACTGAGTACGGTCAGATAAAACACTAAACTACTGGTCCTCCACTTTCATCTCCATCACTTTCATGATTTTATTTGAACATTTATACAGCTGTTTTTACATTGATGTCATTGCATTTCAGAAGCTGAAAGGTCCTCATAAGATACTGTAGTTCTGGGCTATCTGCTTCTCTACAGGCACGTGTACCAACCAAGTGCTTCTAGAACAGTCATTAGCTAGGTTTCCATCCAATTGGTGAAAGATTTTCATGTAAATATTCTAAAACAATATGCGCATTTTCCCACCAGAGAGGTTTCCATCAAATTGACTTGTTGCGGATGAAAGGCTGTGCCTCATGACGTAGTGCACATAAAAATAACTTTTGCGGTTAAATTCCCATGTACTGAATACAACTCTACCCATGGTTTTGTCACAAAAACTATTGCTATATATATCAAATGTGCCCAGTTTGGTCTTGTCACATGCGCTGTAGCCCAGGGGTTTTCAAACTGTAGTCCACACCCCACTAGGGGTCTGTGGCGGTACTGCAGGGGATCCGCAAAGTTATTATAGTATTTTTGGGGGACAAAATATTTTATGAATATCGCTAGCTGTAACAGAATACTATCGTGTATACCATTTTTATGTCTCTGCATCCGTTTTGAAAGAAGTTATAGGTAGTTTCACGAGCCAATGCTAATTAGCAATAGCGCAGTGACTGGAAGTCTACAGGAAGAGCATGCTAGCTTTTCCTGTTCATCCGACTCTGGGAAGTAGATAAAGGGCTTCAATGCCAAAATATCGAACTATCGTTTTAATATAGAGGAAATGACAGTAATTTGAGCTAATTACAGGGTTTTTTTCTGTATAGAAAATACTTAGGCACGCTGTGGTCATTTTTAGGATGGAAAAACAGTTTGTCAACTTAAATGACAAAAAAACAGAACGTATGCAGAAAATATATTGAACTAATTTATATATATTCATGACCGCCTCGCCTGGTTCACCAACTACTTCTCAGACAGAGTTCAGTGTGTCAAATCGGAGGGCCTGTTGTCCAGACCTCTGGCAGTCTCGATGGGGGTGCCACAGGGTTCAATTCTCGGGCTGACTCTTTTCTCTGTATACATCAATGATGTCGCTCTTGCTGCTGGTGATTCTCTGATCCGCCCGTCTAGCATCACTACTCTGGACGGTTCTGACTTAGAATATGTGGACAACTACAAATACCTAGGTGTCTGGTTAGACTGTAAACTCTCCTTCCAGACTCACATTAAGCATCTCCATTCCCAAATTAAATCTAGAATCGGCTTCCTATTTCACAACAAAGCATCCTTCACTCACGTTGCCAAACATACCCTCGTAAAACGGACTATCCTACCGATCCTCGACTTCGGCGATGTCATCTACAAAATAGCCTCCAACACTCTACTCAACAAATTGGATGCAGTCTATCACAGTGCCGTCTGATTTGTCACCAAAGCCCCATATACTACCCACCACTGTGACCTGTATGCTCTCGTTGGCTGGCCCTCGCTTCATTCGTCGCCAAACCCACTGGCTCCAGGTCATCTATAGGTCTTTGCTAGTTAAAGCCCTGCCTTATCTCAGCTCACTGGTCACCATAGCAGCACCCACCCGTAGCACGCACTCCAGCAGGTATATTTCACTGGTCACCCCCCCCCAAAGCCAACTCCTCCTTTGGCTGCCTTTCCTTCCAGTTCTCTGCTGCAAATGACTGGAACGAATTGCAAAAATCCCTGAAGCTGGAGACTCATATCTCCCTCACTAACTTTAAGCATCAGCTGTCAGAGTAGCTTACAGATCATTTCACCTGTACATAGCCCATCTGTAATTAGCCCACCCAACTACCTCATCCATCACTCCAGTGTTTAATTGCTAAATTGTAATTAATCTTTGCCACTACGGCCTAACCCTAATCTTACCTCATTTGCACACACTGTATATAGATTTTTTTTCTATTGTGACTGTACATTTTGTTTATTCCATGTGTAACTCTGTGTTGTTGTTTGTGTTGTACTGCTTTGCTATATCTTGGCCAGGTCACAGTTGTCAATGAGAACTTGTTCTCAACTCGCCTACCTGGTTAAATAAAGGTGTGTGTGTGTGTGTGTGAGAACTAACAATCAAATAAAAGTTAGTCAGGAAGAATTGAAAATTCCCAAAACCAGGCATTCAGGCCACATGGCCATTGATTTTGTTCTAATGTTTGAGCAGAGGAATACAGCATTAGCCATGGAAAAATGCATTGAATTGCATACATACCTTTTAAAACAAAAAAAATGTCTCTGAACTCTATGCCAAACTGTGTAGAATTGCTGGAAATTAGCTTCAAAACTGCAACATTTTATCTCAGCTCAATACATATAGATATTATTTTATTGTAAAAAATTACCTTTATAACGGCAACATTTTGGGTCGCCGGAGTGCCTGAGTGGGGGTCCCTGGGCAAGAAAAGTTTGAAAACCCCCGCTCTAGCTAACAGCTTGC